>NC_089873.1:50470000-50730000 GCF_040182565.1 Anser cygnoides
TTTCAAAACCAAACTCTGACTTTTCTGGATAGAAATTCAAGTGTATTCTAGATTAAAAAGCTGCCATTTTTATATTTACATACAAAGTACATTTATATATGTTACTTACATACAACATACATTTATATTTACATACAACATTAAGCAAGGGCATCTCTCATAGTCCTTTTACATGTTTCATGCAGTCAGCATAATCACAATTAATGGGTCAATCAGTTATTCCTAGGAACAATATGTATGATGAAGTGAGGTCCTGCCTCAGGGAACATCTTAAAACATGTATTTTATGCAGAATAGGATATGAGGAAATGTTTTTCTCTCCAGAGAAAGTAACTCTGAACCAATTCTTCCCACACAGCTATCTAAATTCTCTCTCTGCTATGAAGTTATTAGTCTAACCTTTACAATGTGAATAGAGGAAGAGGTGATCTTTGTTGGACACCAATAATCAGCACAGACCTTTAATTTAAATTATGTGGAGACAAGCATAGAAATGGAGGCGTGAAGCAACATTAGAGGGTTAAGGTCAGTTAGTATCAACAGCATTCAATTTCTGCTTTTTATGAACTTCAAAAAATTATGAACTTCACTGGTAAAAGGCTGGAAAAGCAATGGCAAGAAGTAAAGCATACTGGGGGGGGGGGGGGTTGCTGACTGGTTTCTTAATTGGAATAGAAATGCTTAGAACCCCAGAGTCTGGATCTTCAGTGGCACAACAACCAACGTAAATTTTAGATACAGGTGAAAGAATAAGTTGTCCATTATAATAGAGTCAGGCACAGTAAAATTGTTATTCAAGTTGTAGAAAGTCAGGTCTGCAGCTGCTACTAACAAGGAAGAGTCAGAGCATGATCATCAACTGTGGCTGCAAACTTGAAAGAGCAGGAGAACCAGCAATAAGAAGTATTAATGGCATCTTTTCCAGGGAAAGCCAGACACCAGCAGAATAGACACTTTTTAACACTCCTTGTGTTACGAAAGGCACACTGACTTCTCCAGAGCTCTCCCCTGGCACCTTGCCTTCACTGCTTCACTGATAAGAAATGTCCATGTTTGGACATTCCCAAGGGCCACAACTCAGATTTTTGGCTTACACAGGAATGGCCTCTAAATATCCTTTTTGGTCTCCCTCAATCTCAGACCATTTGGGGATTAACATCTCTGAAATAAATGTTTGCCCAAGGCTCCATAGGCTCTCAGAGGCAACAGACCCAGAAAGACACCTCTGCCTGTCTAGAATCAGGAGAGTGCATAAGGCTGTGTCTCAGTTTTCTTCATAATCCAACTCTCCAATTAAAATAGTTTCCTTAGGCAGAATCATGGGAACACGAGCTGTAGAAGCTGTCTATTCCTAATTTAACATTGCTTGGCTGTAAGGGGAATGGATTATAAATCTCTAATAACAGAGATTTGATTGTACTAAGAGCAGATTCCTAGCTGCCTTACACTGCTTGCAGAGTTTGGTGTGACTGGACATGAGGCCAGGGACCTGACCTTGGAGCAAACTGGAATATCATATAATCACCGCTCTGTGTAGGTTCACTGCTTCTCTTCTGCCAGCTGTTTCACAAGCTTGACTGACTAAGGAGGTACTTTGTGATATATTTTTTAAGGATATTGTACTCTGTCTTTCAAAGAATTTCATTGAATCACTTAGACTAACTCATATTTATATTACATATTTACAGGTCCCAGGCTATCATCTATCTGCCAACCAGTCTTCTTTTTAGAGATCACACTTTTCCTGTTGGAGTATAAACTGGTTTGCAGTTAATAAATAATGATTATTTTATAATAGAACTATTTATATAAATAGTTGTACAAAATATTTTTTTTAATTACTCAGACTTTCTTAGCTTTGAGCAACTAACTGAATATACCAAAGTAGAGTTTATCCACAACAAAAAGACAATCCTGGAAAAAAAAAAAAAAAGATTACTCCAAAAAGCACATATGAACAACTCCAAAACATTCAGAAATATATTCAGAAATTAACAGCTTACAAAATTAACAGCTTAACAAAGTAGAATCAAATTAAATTTGCATTTCTTCCTACAATAAATAAATAAATTTTATTTTTTTAACTTCAAATTTAAATTTTAATATCAAAGCTAATAAAGAAAAAGAAAAAAAAATAATATCAACAAAGATTATTATTAAGAATCATGCAGCATCAAAATTCAGTGTATTGCCACCTCAATGGTTTATGATAAGGAATATTTTCTCTAGCAGCAATAGCAAAAGACCAAATAAAGTACTTGTAGTTTGGATCTCATCATTAATTCCTCTGATTGTTAATTAAGTGTGCATAGACCATTTAGGTCTCTAGAAATCCAACTCATCTGAGGAGATGAAAGGACTTTATTGGACTTTATGAAAAGCCCACTTTCCTAACAACTGACTTGTTGCAAAATTACTAAATATTGTTATGAAGCCTTTGCTTTAATTTATGAGCCCTTTATGCAAGCCCCTGTTTTAATTTATGAGACTAAGTTGAAGCACAAGAAGCAAACAGACAATGAACAATTGTGGGCCTAGTCAAACTTAATGAACGTTGCAAGTCCTAGTTAAAATCATCAGTATTAAGAAGGACAGGATGTAGTGGAAGGAAATAAGGAGTGCATAAACTGAAGGAATCTCATTCTTCTATTAGCATTCATCATTTTCCTCTCACTATTATCAGCTACTTGTAGCCTCAAAATGGTTTATTATTATTATTATTGTTATTATTATTATTATTATTGGCAATTTAATGCCCTTCCCCAGGCACTAAAAAGAAATCGGAAATCTTAAGTGATTTCAGGACTAAACACTATGTGTTGAGCCACAGAGATGTCCTCCTCATGCAATCTGAGCTGTGTCACCTCTGCTGTTTTCCATATTCTCCAAAAGTGAAGCACAGATAGTAATGCCTGGAGTACCTGGGTCAATGTATTACTTAAGGGTGTTGTTGGCAGCCTCACACACGAAATTTATGAATCAGTTCTCTCTCCAAAAATCATGCTGTATTATTTTTTAATTATATATTTGCATTCTTCTTTCCCTCTCTTTCTGAGCCTTCAGGGTGAAACCATGGCTTGTTTTCAAATTTCTTTTTGAAAGAAGAAGGCTAGGAAGATTTGTTGTTCTTGTTGTTCTAAGAAAAGTTGAATATCCCAGTCATTCATTTTCAAGAATGACACTTCTAAGAAAACACATCCAATGTCACTCAGACCCATGATGAAATATTTACAATTGCCTTTGCTTTTACAGTAACACTAATTAGCTTCTGATGTCTCTTCTCACTTAGTCTTCCATTTCATTACCCCTGTGAGCTGAGATAGAGCTAGGAATAGGATTAAAATCCCTCTCTGTCCCCACATATCTCCTTTGTATAATTAGAAGGTATGCAGAGTAGAAATGACACATCAGTCAGCTAACTGTAATGACTGATATCTCTGATCACCAGTAGGCTACTGGACTTTCCCCAAATGATTCCTACTTGAATTACAGTATGTTGTTTCAAAAATAAAAAATATTTTAAAAATCTATAGAATATTTAAACATTTCTGATGAAGAATCCACCTTGATAAATGATTCTCATATCTAATTACCTTATAACATTTTTTATTATAAAATAAAATAAAATAATAAAATAATTCAAGATTGAATTTGTTCTACTTTAAATGTAGACAACGCATCTGCTAGACTGAAGACTGTTTTATTACCATATTTCTCTTTCTTCTAATCCTTTCACCCATTCTCAGTTTTCAGTACTTTTATTGAACTCTTGACACGTGAAATAGACACACTATTTCAGTAGAGGTTGCCTTCACAAACACAGAAATGATAGAGTCTTCATGCTCATAAGCTTTGTTTTTACAGTTAAGACCTGTATCAGTGCTTTTATCTACTCTGTCACACTGGGAGTTCATCTTCGATGTATAGTTTTCCACTCAAGCAAAGGCTCCCCAAGGAGATCAAAGTCATCTCCAGTCATTCTAATCATTTCTGCTACTTTCAATGCTCTTAAACACAATATGTTTCTACTAGAAATTATCTTTACTTTGAACAAAAGAATCAAAAGCAACAAAATCATGACAACAAAAGGTATCCTGTGGTGAAAAAGTGCATATACATAAAAAAAGCTTCTAAATTTTAAGTGTTATTTTGTCCAAACACTCATTTGCATAAGTGGTTAATCTAATCAATCAGTTTGTACATGCAATTGTAACTATGAACTTAGGTTGCACTGAATGCACATTTAAAAGGACATGGTGAAAATCTTCTGCATAGTTCTCCATAACAACTTTATTCATTTCTAAGGAAGAAGCCACAAAAAGCTGTAACAAATGCAATTTTGTTACATTTCTATTTGGTTTGGGTAGCAGTCATTCTTCAAGCTGGGAAAGAAAAGATCACATTTTTTTGAATGTTTTGAATATTGAATGACATGACATATATCAGTAGAGAAACTCTACTGCACTGTAAAAACATATTAAGTAAGCATTTACCTACTACCTTGCTTAAATGCCAGTAGTCACATCAGTAGAGTAGCACAGAGCTCAACAAGTGACTCTTGACAAGATAATTAGATTATTCTGAGCTGTGCTTTAATGATTGGGTTTAAAAGAATAGGAGCAAATACTTCCTGAGGCAAATAGAAGAAAACCCATTCCATGACAATGTGGCAATTCACAGGACAACAAAATCGAAGGTGTTATAGATCAGCAGTAATGAGAAGTAGAAACTCAACTACAAACTAGGGTTTACTTAATCTCAGCAGGCCAACCGTTTGGGAAGAAGATGATCTCCATATTACAGGTGGAAAAGAAATGGTCAGCATGCATACTATCTTCTGTTTCCTTGATGAAAGTACGATGGACAGGAATGCAGAAAAGTTGTCAGGTTATCAACCCCTAACGTGGACAGCTGAAAGAGGAATTAAACGACTTCATGCTACAATGAGTAAATTCTTTTAGATATAGCTTTAAGAGGGTGAGAGGTGAAAAGGTTTTTTTTCAATGAGTTTTGAAACCAGAAGTTAGCAGGTATGAACCCAAAGTACTCTAATGTAAATCCACATCTAAGGAATGGATTAAAAACCCTAAATTCAACTCTAGATATCATGTGTGTCTATGATAAATAGACATCTAGTTAATCATGAAAACTCTTTATAGGCAAAACAATCATTTCTATGCGTTTCTATATAGAATGAGGCACCATTTCTCCTTCAAGTGCACATAATATTGTAATACTAAGCATAAATAGATATGATTCTCATCCAGAACTAGAGTAATTTAAAAGCAATGTTTTCATGGTAGGGCTATAACAAATGAAAACCTATGAATGATTAGCACAAGTTCTAAAAATGAATATGGTTTGATCAGCAAGGAAATTTCTATTGCAGATTCAATCTAAGCATTTTGACTTTATAAAATAATGGAATTGAAACCTTTTCTATTAAAACAACAGATTTAGTTAAAGATTTTTTTTATAGTGTAGAAACAGAGAATTCACAGCCTGTGAGTCCAGAGTCTTCACAGCTAAACTGAAAACAGACTTGGGGGCCAAGAGGTCTGAACTATTTCACTCTGACACAAATTCATTGTGCAACCTTGAGCGTTTACTCTTTACGTTACTCTTAATGTTACTCTTACTTTTCTCAGTAGTGCAACTACCACATAAATATAGATGCTTGATCAGAGAGAAATCTCCTCCAAGAGAAAAAATAAAAAAGGTACAAATGAGTAAGGTTAGTTTTTGGTTTGGTTGTTGCTTTTTTCCTAAGAAAATTAGGGCATTCCACATGCTTATATGCCTTACATTTCTCAGTTGCCAGAGCGATCTGTGATTGAAGTGGTAACACAAGTAAATCAGAAGGGCTCTTAGAAGGTTTTGGAGTCTGGGAGCCATGAAGAAGGTCATGAGCAAATGAAAATTAAGCAACGTTGAATATCTTCTGTGCATTCATTGATTCCAGAATATCACTCTTCAAGACACCTTATTTTATTCCAAAATTACATGTCCAGTTTGGTATAATTCTTCTGCTATGAACAGGGAGTTCCAGACTAGCTCCAGTGAAATACAAATAAATAAGTAAATAAATAAATAAATAAATAAAAAGTTCATGTTTGGTAAAGAGAACAGTAACTTTGCTGTTTTACCAGTTGTACTGGGTCTGGCTGAGATGGAGTTAACTTTCCCTGCTGCAACCCATACAGTGCTGTGCTCTGCACTTGTAGCTAGAACAGCATAAGTATCACACCAGTGTTTTGTCTACTGCTAAGCAGTGATGGCACAGCATCAGGACTCCCTCCAACCCTGCCAAAAGTCATCAGGCTGGGAGTGGGCAAGAGGTTGAGAGGGGACACATACCTAAACCAGCCAAAGGGATATCCCATACCATGTGGTGTCACACTCAACAATAAAAGGTATTAAAAGGGAAGGAGCAGGGAGGGCTGGGTTCTCAGTATGAAAACCTCTGTCCTCCCAAACAACAGCTATGTGTATTGAGGTCCTGCTTCAGACCTGTGAGATCAGAGATGTGGTCAAGCATCACTCCTTGGTGGGAAGAAGGGAGTAATTTCTTTCCTCTCTGTCTGTGCTTCCACACAGATTTTGCTTGGTACCCCCCTCCTCCTTTTCTTTTCACTTTAGTTAAATTATTTAATTTTCCCTTAATAATAATTTTACCTCAATAATTATTTATCCTTTAATTAAATTATCCTTATCTAACCTGTGAATTGTTTTTTTCTTTCTTCTTCCCCTCCTCTTCTGAGGAAGGGGAGTGAGGGAGTGGTTGTGGTGGAGTTCAGCTGCCTAGCAAGGTAAAACAACCACACCAGTCTTTGCCTCTCTAATTTTACGTTTCCCAACTACTAGTAAATATCAGGAAATTTAACACATCACATATAATATTCATGAAAGTTCTCTGTGCATACTTATGCAATTAGTCTGTTCTCATACAAAGTCTTTTATGCACATGCAGTAAATGTGCATTTGCTCCATATCACATCTGCTGAACTCTCAAGAAATCCTTAAGAAAATGGGATCTGGTTTGTAAGGACGAGATTTTCCAAAATTAACTTTAATTGAAATGCACTTTTTTTTTAGCTTCATAATCACAGCTATAGCACAAATAATAGCAGAAGAGTCTCCCATTTTTCTTTTGCTTAAATAGGCCTGAATTTAAAGCTCAAGACAGTAAGTATGTTCATCCACAGAGAGTCATAAAATCACAAAATCACAGAACAATTCAAGTTGGAAAGGACCTCAGGAAGTCTTTAGTCCAATTTCTCTCTTAAACCAGAGACAGCTTTAAGATCAGACCAGATTACTCAGAGCCTTATCCACCTGCGTCTTGGAAAGCTCTAAGCATGGAAACTACAACTTCTCTGGCCAGCCACTGCTTGACTGTCCTTATGGTATGGTATATGGAGAAAGTATTTATCAGGTAGGAGCCCCTCTTGTTTCAGTTTGTCCCCACGGTTTCTTGTCTACCCTTCTTCATACCTTATAGGTGCTGGACAGCATGAGCGTGGAGGGCAGCTATTAGGTCCCCCTGAAACCTTCTTTTTCCCAGGCTGAAGCAGACTCAGTCTCTCAGTCTCCTCTCACAAGACAAGTGTACCAGCCCCAAATAACTTGGCACTGCTCTGCTGTTCTTGCTTAATTCACTGATGTTTTTCTTGTACTGGGAGGCCCCAAACTGGATGCAATATCTAGATGTGGTCTCATGAGTCTCAAGTGAAGGGGGATAATCAGTCTATTGATCTACTGTCCATACTTCTGTTAGCACAACCCAGGATGCTGCTGGTCCTCCTTGCAGCCAGGGCAAACTGTTAGCTCATGTTCAACCCTCAACGGATTGAAGTTGCTGCATACATTTTAATGTCAGGCTGATATGTCTTCTTATATATGCCAAAATATATATGTAACTATGAAAATAAGTATGCATGCATAAGGTTTAAGGCACAGTTTTCCACCTTTCTGGTACTTGCAATATTCCTGCTTTTACCAGCATGAGCAGAGACAGTTCAGGTTCATGTAAAGCTAGGGACACACATGTAATAGGAAAGAGTTTCTGGTTGCATATCTTAACTAACTGATATGAAACAGGATGGAGTTAGTAAATAAAACCAACTGTTCTTAGGCATGGGTAAGGGAGAAGGTAATTTCATCAGTAATAGGATTTTATTATTCCATTGGCTAGCAACAGATATCATCAACCAAGCTGGAAGCGATGAAAGCAAACATGATTTGGTGAAACCAGTGTCCATCTACCCCCTGTAGTTACAGTGTCAATCAGAGAATGGTTTTGTTGACCTTTCCTGTTGACCACTTAACATCCGATCACTCGCTGTTAACCCAGCCAAGTGATAACTTATCACAACATTTCTTTGTTCCTCTGGACTTGTACTTTAAGCAGGAGTGGTCAGATTCCCTTTTGGCACAGTTCCAATGAAATCAGCTATTAAGTGGGCTGAGGAATTTCTGTTTGCGTATTTAAGAGTAGTTGACATTTCTTAATAGCTCAAAATGCCGATCACTGGAGAAAGAAAGAAGAAAATCAGAAATAGGAATTATAGCTTTATATGAAACTCTAGTGCTCACACCTGTCTAGCACGGACAATATTAATGATGTTAACAGAAAAAAATAAACAAGGAAATCAGCATGAGAATCAGAGAAGAGAATGCTGGCTAAGAACAAGACAAGTATTGAACTACTGTTTATACATAGGCCATATGGTGTGGACATAAACAGTGCAAGCTTACTTTACTAGCATTATGCAGTCTGCAACCTCTTTCAGATAACTCCTGTCTGCCAAATGTGTTTCTTGTCTTTAGTACTGTACATTCTATAGACATGAAGCCTGCGTGCTTATATATACCAGAGTGAGATTCAGTAGACAGACTTTTCTTAACCATGCCCATTTTATGTGAGGAGTATCAGGAATATCTGAATTGTCTTAAAACAAAAACAAAAAACTCTTGCCACTTTTTTTTTTTAAATAAAAAATATACTTTTACTGAACTGTAATGTGTATTAAAGACATAGATTTTATTCGGAAAAACAAACAAACAAACAAATAAGCCAAACAAACAAACAAAAAAAGCCCTGCAATTACAATGTAATCATTGCCAGACCTGATGCTTGCCATGGAATACAACTGCAGGGATACATTAAGATTTTTATCCACTATTACTATACCTATGGATTTGAAAGTCTATGCCCAGCTATTTGGCAGCCTATCTTTGATCTCTAGACTTTTGTTACTAATTGGTTTTAATGGCTTCAGAAGACTCAAGGACTGCAGAATACTTTCAGGAGCAAATTACATGCCATCTCAGTCAAAATGTTGATAAATGTATAGATGATGATGAAATATCAATTGTTCTTAATGTAGCAAGCACCTGGCTTTAATTCTGCCATCTAATATATCTTTTTTGTCATTAGCCCATCTTTTACAGCTCGTTTTAACAGCATATTGATACTTTGTAAAATTAACATAATTTTAAGATGTTATTTTTTTCATTGGGTTGCTTGTACTATTTTCCAAGAGCTCTAGAAGCAGTGCAGATTTCTGCAAGAAGCCTTTTTTTTTTTTCTTTTTTTTTCAAATGACAACTCCTCTATAAATTCAACCTGTTTCTATTTCAGTCAATGAGTGTTATGCAAAGTTGCGCGGTTAAGGCCCTGTTGCAAAAATATGCTTTTTAGGCTGTCAGAGAGAGGTCCTATCCTCTGTTTACTGTGCTGGTCCCCATTAAGAATGAGAGGATAGTTCTAGCAGAGTGCCATATTACTCTCCCCACGGACAGGTTGACTAGATGCCTTCATCCTGGCTCTAGTAGTTGTACACTTGAAGGTGCCATGACAATCGGGTTTTCTCTGCTAGCAAGCAAATATTGAGGATCTAGTGAGGTTTTGTCCAGGCCAAACCCCCATAAATCAAAGCCAGTGTAGAAATACAGTTCTGTGAGACGAGCCCAGTACATACACACCCAAACCACTTCTATTCAGCCTTCTGGGAACAACCAACAAAGTTGTTAGTGACTTCAATGAGCATAAGAACAATCTGTGAATACTATTAGGATTTCCACAACGGCCTGTGACATTTTGTCCTGTTTCCTCATTTCCATTCCAGCTCCTGCCCCATTTGTTTCTAAATCACCAGCACATTGTTTGAAGAATTGTTATATCATCTGTTTCCAGGAAACTTTCTGAATTTTACATTACTTTTTACTCCTGTAATACACCATGGAGGGAGCTGAAATTCCTCCTTACAAGATACAGCCTTAACCACTAAACAGATGGTGAGGCACTTGTGCCAGAAAACTTAGGTTCCTCATAGTTTGAGGACCTCATCCACGTTATCCAGGTATACTCTTGTATTACTTATTTCATTCTGCTTTAAAGAATGCATGCCTTAGTATAGAGATTTAAGTCTACACTACATTTTAAGAGAGAAATTTCAAGATACATTTCTATTTCTTATATTGCTCCTTGTCCCCGTTATTTAAAGGTGGTGTCTTTATTTTCAGGTAGAGAAATGCTTGTAAGCAGCTGTATTATACTTACTGCCTAAAAGTACAAGTATGCTCTAAAGATGTAGTGACTCTTCCTGGTAAATAAGCTCCCAGGTACTAACAGTATTCAGGGACAATTCTATACAGTTTACATTCTGTGATTGCAATTGTAAAGCATCTTTAGTCCCCTTTTCTGCTTAAAAATGCAGGGCCAAATCCTATTAATTCTCCAATAAAAGTACAGTAAGAGGTAAATGTTATTCTCATTTTCAGCATGTAGAACTCTACTTGTTATTATTCCAGTAGTTTAATCTCCTTTTTGACCCAAATCAGCAGTTATTCATTAAAACATTGGTTGTTTATGCCTCTGTTGATCTATACAACAGTTTCTGGTGCTGTACATAGAAACAACCTCACAAAACATTTGAGTTGATAATAACATAAATCCATATGCCCTAACAGACATTATATACTTGCAGCCTGTAACCAACACAACAGAGTAAGTGCTGTCAGTTTCTAACCACAAGTCTTCATTTATATTTTTAGCTTTTTTTAGAAGACAGGAAAGGTGTGGCCAAAACTGATCAAACAGCATTTTATAGAAAAGAGTTCACACATCTGCAAAATGAATTCTCCATCAGTGTGTGTTTTCTCTATTTTCTCCAGCACCAGAGCTCAAGAGTAAAGAAGCTATTAAAACTCCTGCGTTCTTTGTATCTTGATTTTCTTTTTCCTATCAGGATGCAATGCAGCCTTGTTTTCACGGTGTTCCTCCCACATAGAAACTCAGTTTCCTCTCCCCTCCTCCATTCTGCCCTGGTGAAGGCCATAACTCGTGGAATTTATGGCCGATGTTAGACATCACAGATCTCATTAAAATCAAGAAACTGTCCTAGGTTAAATATGACTTATTGTATACTGTTGTAGACAAAGGCATATTGGACTTTAAGAGGCCACTCAAACTCACTAATCTATATTAGATCTAGTCTCATTTCTTTCTTCATAGCTTTTATGATGACAAGTAAATCATGCCAGAGAAGAGAGTAATGCTCCCCCCAGTACAGATCAATTAGAAAGAGTTTATGCCAGTGAAATGTAACTGCTATAAATATAGTTTTCACATTCTTTTAACTCCAGCACTTTTTTCTGACCACTCTTTCCTCTGAAGTCTAAACAAAATGATATGATCTCTTCAGAAATGCACACAGTAATCAGAATTCCCCTTGCTATCACAATACATGGCTTACGATGTAACTCTGAGACCAGAGAAATAAAAAAGCAATTAATAAGATATTAGATCCCCAGAACTAACATGGAATAATGTGTGCTGGCTACAACATTTGAAAGATTCTCTGATTTATTTGTTTTCCCCAAACCTATCATTATTTAATTTGGCAATATGAGACAGTGTAAATCCAGTTTAATCAGCCAGTTTCCTATTGCTGAAAAGTAGCAGTTGGGCTGCTACATTAATTTCCATACCTTACTGCAGTCAGGGTGGTACAATTCACCTGCACACAAAAATGTTTTAACTCACCATTAATACTGGGGGGAAGGGTGGGGGGAGGGGGGAGTTTTCTTTTTCTTTTTTATTTTTTTCCCCAATCAGCTGAAGAGAAACTAGAACTTCTTACCCCGTCATTGCAGAGGTATGAGTGCTGCTGTCAGACATTTCAGGAAAGCACGAGAGGAAGAAAAGCTGAGCTGCTGAGTCTGCATGTTACAGGCAGTCAGAGAGGGTTAGCTCACCATGAAACTGCTCATTTTAAGAAACAGGCACAAGATATCTCCCAGAAGTGTTAAACAAATAAACAAAAAGACATAATTAATGAACCAAGTGCTGAAAGACTAACAAACAAGCAAAGTAGGCACAAAAGGATGTTGGACAAAATAGATAGCTGGCTCAGTGTATGATACTTCAGGTCTCGTCCTGCCTTTCCATTTCCCCCCTCAAACACACACACCGAGTGGAAATAATGGTAGTGCTCTGCAGGGCATTAACTGCATCAGTTATTTAGTCCAGTGGAAAGACTGACCCAACAATCAATTCCCTCTTTGTCTGGATGCCCGGTTTTCTGCGTCTCTTGTGAAGGTTAATTCATTTATTGCCCATTTTTCCTGGCACAGAAAACCAAGGCTTCACTCAGCGTGACCTCTTCCTTTCCCTTCATTTTCTCAGGTCTGTTTACTGACACTATTGGCATTCAAACGCTGGGCTTCTCCTAGCACTGATTAACTGACTGGGGCCCTGGTGATGGATCCCAAAGCACGTGCTTTGATTCAGAGGCTGGAGGAACCCACTGGCAGCTCGGCGTCCCCGTATGCCTCCAGGAGTGAGGGCAGTGCAGGCGAGGCTCAGCCTTGCACAGTGGGAGGCTCACCCATCCACCCGGCAGCTGAACCTGGCAACCCTGGGCCGCTGCAGAGTCTGTTTTACAGCTCCTCATTACACGCTCGATTTTTATGTATGGGCATAAAAGGCACAATGGAAAAACTCGCTCATGGAAAATTATGAAATAATTGCCTCACTCCATAGCCAGTCATTACCATGATAAACAAAATGAGCTGGAGATAGTAACTCACCTTTACTCTTTGTTTGATATACTAATATTCCATATGCCTTCTTTTCTTTGGAAACAGTATATACGATTTGCTTCTGATTCACTGCTAACCGATGCCAACTTACATCAGAATAGCTCCACTGACTTCAGGGTTGTTTTTCCAGTTTGCATCTGTACTTAGGTTTATTTTCTTTAAATTATTCTGATGCCTATCTATTCTTTGCAGCTAGTTATAAGAAGATTATTGCATGGATTCTGCCTGCAAAACAAATATATTTCCAGTGATAATCTAGGCCATTGTTTTTAATCCAGCTAGTTTCTGCCTGAAGCCTCTAACTTCTATCTGAACTCTAGTATCCCTATGAAAGAGAAAATCAATCTCCTTTGGTAAAATATTCTAATAGTTCATCAGGCTTGCTTAATGCCTATTTCTAGCTCAGATCTCTCTATCCTGGACACACTTATGTTTCTAGCCCCTTTTTCCTAGTTTATTTTACATCTGTTTTGAGGGTCACCAATAACAGCACAAGGGTGCTGCTGCAAATCCAGCCCAGAAGCACACAGATGCCAGACCAGCGCCTCAGCAATCTGAGTGCCATCTGAAAAGGAGGATGGCAGAGAGGCTATGGTTATATAATTCTCAGTAACATGAGACTGAATCAGATTCAAACAGCAAACAGCATCCTTTTAGCAAGCAGATGATATCTGCCAGGACCGTTCATAGATAAGAGGTGGTTATATGCGATATGGCCATAATGTAGAATAGGTGTCTCCCTCCAGTGCTACAGGTGGTGCTTGATGGACCAAAATCACCCTAGGCAAGGAGTGGAAGCAAGAAGAGTTCTGAGCAGGTGGCTACTGGAAGGTGCAAGACAGAGCCACCCTATGGTGTCTATCATACTTTTTTGGTATCATCTGGCATTGCCTTCATAGTAGATGTGTCTGGTGCCACCCCACACCCTCACTCCTCTGCGTGGCAGCTGGGACCACTTCAGCCTCGGCTGATGAGCAAAGTGTAGGCTTTATGTCTGCGCTGCGTCCACCGCCTGCTGAATCGCTGACTTGGCGGGTATCATGAAGTTTCCATTCCCATGAACTCGCAGGGTACCGATATCACTGAGAAGTGAAAAAGTGCTGATTTAATTCTCTCTCTTGTGATTTCATTAGAAGAAATGGGGAAGTAAGAGGGAGGCAGCCCCTCCCCTTTCCGCTGTCCTCCAGCAAGACCTGCTTGCCGGAGTGCTCCAAGCCACCCAACCGACCGGCAGTTGTGCCATTGTGTAAGCCCTGAGCTTCCAGTCAAGCAGCAGCAGTAGCCAGCAGCAACCTTGTGTCACTCACTCTGTTGTAATGACCACAAGGAAGGATCTGACCCTGATTTGGGAACGTGAACATGCAAGCAGGTCTTGCTCATGTTCACAATATTTCAAAATTTCAGCTCTAGGCAGCTTTAAGTTGTTCCTTCTCAGCATCCCTTCTGTGTCTCCCTAAACCCTGAGACAAATTAAAAGGTACTGATTTACTGAAAACAGGAAAATCGACCTAAAGAACTACACACACAAGTATTTTTCTCATTTAAATCACCAGAGTATGTTTCACCAGAGAACAAATTCAATGCAAACATTCAGAATAAGGCAGATTAAATGAGCTTCAAATGTTGATATCCTTAATGTTTACTATTAACACCTTACTCCGTTGACCAGACCTAACATGATACTTGCACAGATTATTTATCAGACTATAACTGATTTAATTGAAAGCATTCACTGAGATCACTGGAGTCAGAAATCTGATATCACAAAACCCACGGCTTTTAAGCATCATTCACAATATCTGAATATATGTGTATTGTTCACATACACACAGATATACTCTTATCACACATCAATAAGTATTAAAGCTGTTACGAACTCCCGACTTCAACACTATGTGCAAAAAACCCACCTTGTTTAAAACCTAGAGGAAGCAGCATGCAGTGTAAACAAAGATGATGTTTAAGTATCAATATTTAATGAAAATGTAAAACCCGCCAAGCCAAGTCTCAGATCAATGTATTTTTTTCCAGCTAAAAGGGAGTTGCTATACAGGTGCTGAGTAGCAAGTCTCAGATCTCAATCTTGTTCATTTTGGCTTCATGAACACATGGAAAAAAAGTGTTTTTAAGGTCTCTTCCACTATCATAATAGGGGAAAAAATAGGAATAAAATTGGCACTGACTAGTGAATTTAAACACATATATGAAAAAATTAATGTTTACGACATAGTTTCAAAAGAGAAGAGAAATCCTCTAATAAGTTAGATAACTGAAGAGATGGAGACAAAAAAAAAGGTCAAATAGAACTAGAAAACTTGAAGTGACCCTTTGTGTCTCTACACTCAATTTTCTTTTCTTTCCCTTCCTTCCTTCCTTCCTTCCTTCCTTCCTTCCTTCCTTCCTTCCTTCCTTCCTTCCTTCCTTCCTTCCTTCCTTCCTTCCTTCCTTCCTTCCTTCCTTCCTTCCTTCCTTCCTTCCTTCCTTCCTTCCTTCCTTCCTTCCTTTCTTTCTTTCTGCCTCTTTCTGCCTCTTTCAACTTTTGCATTCTTTAATGTCATTTCCTATGTTTGGAATCTTCCCACCCATTGTCAGCCAAGCATCTTTCTTTGCTTTCAAGCTCTTATTTAAAACCCACTACCTCACTGCACCTTTACTAAGTTACTCAGTTTTTGTTCACGCTTTCTGTTTCGTGAACTCTTTTCATGTTTTATGTTGTCCATAGCTGAACAAGGTTTCATTTTATTTATCTATTTATTTATTTTGCAAAGCATGGAAGAGCAAACCAGTTATTCTAGCTTCAGCCTTCTGTGATGCTTTGAGGATTTCTTGTGGAAGAATTCTGCACTCCTCACAGTAACTTCCTGGGTTACACCATCATGGCAATAAGGTAAGAAGGGAAGTGAACCAGTGCAAATTTTGACAGGTGCACCATTCATTCATCTAGACCTACTAGCAACCTTTTTTTTCCCCACTTCTTTTCCATTGTTTTCCAACAAGTCTGTTCCAGGATGGGCAAACTGACAGCTACCCTGTGGTCTTACCAAAGCCTTCACACAAGCTATAAAAGGGATGGTTTTTGTTCTCTCCACACCCTTGTCTGTCTTCTACAACCATGTAAGGGAGAGCAAGATTTGCCTCTTTCTCTTCTTCCTTCCTCCTATCCATATTAAGTATTTTTACAACACAGCTGAGAAAATACCTACAATATGTTGCCAGAAATTAAATACTACTTTAGGATCCCACAAAGCATGCTCAGAACTTTTCTGTTTTCAATCACTCCACTAAATCTAGTCAGAAGACAAAAATACATAGAATAAGTGAAACAATGACACCATATATGGTGGTGGGAAGTTAGCAACAAATACAACTTGAAGAAAATTATTAAAAAAAAAAAGGAAGGAAAAAAGTCTACAGTACTTTGAACTTGGCAGAATAGCAACAGAAAAGGTCAGTGACAAATAATTTCTCTGTAGACTGCATCTCCATTTTTAGGAATGTTATACTAAAACTTGAAGAGAAATGCCAGTTGAAATGAACTGAGAGTTTCCCCAAGAATATCACTCAACAAGCAAAAATGAAGTCTAGTCGTGTCTACACTCTGATAATTCTATGGCAAAATATAGTTAGAAATGCATGGAAATAATTTACAGGAAACTAAAACTTAAAATAACATCAACAGATACATAGGTATTTAAAAATATGAAATATTCAGTAAAGGCAAGACAAAAACAAAGCAAACAGCAAAATAGACAGGCAATGTGTCACCAAAATAGCCAAGGGCCTTCATCAAGCTTTCTGTCCTTATCATTCTATGTTCAAATACATTTTTATGTCATGTAAGGTACAATGAAATACACCGTTAAGTTTTTTTTTCTCCAGTCTAGGAGAAGCAGAGTGGACCCACTGCACTCTGGCAGCGGTCTTAAATATATATAAGGCTGTATACCACTGGCAATACCTAAAATCTTGACTGACTCATCTCCCCTACTATCAGTAAAGTTGGGAGCCATAGCATAAACAGAGCACAGAAGGCCTCTAATGTTTTAAGCAGCGTTGATTAGGCCTGCGTAGACAACAATGTTTAAGATGCTGCTTGCTTTTTTTACCCCAAGGTTCTAAATGAACAGCACCTGACCAGCAAACCAACTGTTTGTTAGCAGTAGTGGGACAGGTTTGCAGCATTATCCTGTGCAGATGAGACTTAGATCTCTAGAAATGTTTGACCCGTCTCACACGAGAAACGTCTGCTACAAAACTGGAGAAGAGTTAACAGATCTTTCCTTTATATCAGACTGCATCTTCTCTCAGTTTCATTTTGCTTTTGAATTAAGCAACTGAAAACCTATTTGTATAAACAGCACTGAAACGACCAACCCATCCCAAATAGTAGTTACTTAGTAGAATACTTATAAATAAATAAATAATAAAAGATCCTCTCCTATTTACAAGAACAGAAGAAAGCCAGTTCCACTTCTGGGAAATAAGGAACAAGGAAAATCTCATGTTCTTGGTGAGAAGAACTGATGAGTTAAAGAATTGACATAGACCAAGCAGAAGAAGACCTCCTGAGAGAAGAGTCACAATGAATGTTCAAGTATTCACTGAAGCTGATGGCATCTTGGATGTTTTCTCACTGTGCTTCCACAAAATGACCTTTTTTTTTTTTCTTCTTTTTTCATCAGAAGAGACTGCAAGAGTTCATTCAACCCAGAGCATCCTATTGATTATCCTCAGACTTTCACCAGGAAGTTGCAGGTTGAAAACCCCTACAGAAGGAAAACAGATTCATGTGTTCCATCTACCAGGTGAGAGATTTCACCATCAGGTTGATAGTTAAAGAGGGTTATTCCAGCAACACAGAGTTTGGGGTGGGTTTCCTCCAGCTGGCCACAGCTGGAGAAAGAAAAATGTCACAAAACTCCTAAGCAAAAAAAAATTAAAGAGTGATGCAGTCACATAATCAAGACATAGATGCCTAATTAAAACATGTTCATATAACAAGACCTGAATATTAAGACTAGTTTTAAGTCCAATATGCTCTGCAAGAACAGGCCCGTAACAGAGGCATTTTCCACAGCTGAGGTGGATGGGTCCTGGCCCCATATATTTTGTCAGCCACCAAACCCTGTGAAGAACAGCAAACAAAGCTTCACACTGTCCTTACCTAACCTAGAAAATCCATTTAAGTCAAGTTTCATTTTCTTTGCACTTCTATACTTGTCCTATTCAGTGATCTCAGCTATTGTGTTCATTCTGCCTCAAAGTTGTAAATACGGAGTATGTCCTCCCCCTCCAATATGTTCTCTCAGGCAAACCTTCATTTGGGAGTTCTTCCTCAACTTTCTTCTTCTGGATCCAGGCTTTAGGCTTTTTCTTTCCCACCATTAAATATGTATGTTACAGATATTTAACTTGAACCGGCATTGATCTGAAAGTAAGTTGTATCACACAGATGGATATAACATTGAAGAAACATACAGTTATCGTTAGATTTTTTTTACAATGTGACAAAGCTGTTGTTATTTTGTTATTGTATGTCCCATTTTACATATCAATTGATTTTTTACTGAATTTCATGTTCAAAGGAGCATTAGATTTGCTTTACCCTCCTGTGACTGGAGGAGGCTATGCAGTATGGGTGTATTGGCCCCAAACCTCTAAGGGTATTTTTCATGTTTAAGTGTTTGCATGTTTGAATTCTGACAACTTTCTTAAAGTTTTGTAAGACATTTCTTAAGGCACTTAACCTGCTGATATATTTCTTCTTGGGAATGATTCACAAGCAGACTTACAGGAACATGTTCGTGCCAGAGAAGACAGCCCAAGAACATAACCATTATTTTTCACCATCATAACCACTAATAAAGCGCTCAGCCTCGCACACTATCATGTAATCATGAGGAGATGCCATTGCCAACTTCCACATTGAGACCTCCATCATCTGGACAGAACCCAAGTGCTACTTTTCAGTTCGAGTGTTACTCAAATTACTGATAGAATATAGACCAACTATCTAACATTTGTCCTAAGAGTCAAACCTACGGTCCAGCTGTGTGTATGTAGGAACCAGTTCCATCCGCCACCATAATTTAGACATACCCTTTCTCAGAAAGAAATACACAATAAGTATGAGCAACTGCACTTCTGCATGACCTTTTCAAGCATACAGTTTCATTTACTCAAAGGAGGAAACAGAGATAGCCAGAGGTTGCTTTATAAGCAGCAGATCTAAATACAGGACTCCTAAGCCTATTCATCTTGAAAGCCCTGAGGGTCCAGCAGTCAGCAAGAAGATAGGAATATTTCCTCTTCCTTCAAGCAGCTCATGTAGACATTTTCCCCTTAACTAAGCTGTCAAAAATGAAAAATTGTACATATTTACTTTAGCTCCTTCTGTTCCAAACCTTTCAGTCCGTCTGTCAGACAATCTCCATCAGAAGACCACAAAACCATGCTGGACAAATCTGTTGACCAAGTAATCTGTACAGTTCTACTTAATTTCATATCAGCTAACTCCTACTTCTATGACTATGATATTGCAGTCAGCTAAACAAACAAACCTATCCAGATAATTCCACTGAAATTTTAGTTCACAAAAAGAGTAGAACACCATGGGAAAACAATTTATGACTATACAACCATTACAGACAAAAATGGAGTTGTAGTCTGCAGCTGACTTGTATTTATTATATACCTTCTAACAGCAACAATATCAATCAACTACATATACCTAAATATCAAAATCATCACAAAGATGAGTTCACACATTTGCACTTGAAAAACAAAGGCAGGGAAAAACAAACGAACAAACAAAAAAAAAAAAAAACAATGCACACAGATATGCACACAAAAACAAGCAAACAAAAACCCAAGGACGTATATGACTATTGGAGACACTAACATAAAACGGGGATCCCAAAGGGAATTTCATAAGCCTGCAGATAGAGGAAGCAGCATATATGGTGCAGTGACAGTTCTCACAAAGGAGCACTGCTTATCCAATTTAGCTGTTCTATTGTACCTTGTAGGAAAACTGCCAATCAACCTTTCTTGCAAAATTGTAGGAAAGGTAGGAGAAGACACCCTTTTCCTGCAAAAGTAAAGAATGTGCACATCCAAGAGCTGCTTGCTCTTTTCCCAGAGAATTGATCCTAGTATGGCTGTGAAATAGCAACAACGTAGACAAATTTGGGAAGTGGCTAAAAACCAAGCACACAAGGTATCTTACTTTGCTTTGTAATCCCTGTATCCATATCAATAAGAATATATAATTTCAGAATAGGTTTAAAAAAGCATGTTTGCAAATACAGAGGTATCCTATTCAAGAATTAGGGATGCAAAACTCAGAATGAACCATATAATCCTCCAGATGAAAAATACAATGGTTTTGCCTCCCATGCTATCAATAAAAAAATGTTCAATTTTGTAAAATTATGTGTGAAGTTATTTTTAGCACATTGTGGTGAGAAATATTTTTCATTGTCACTGAACTATTGTTTCCATGGAAATTTTCCCACTAAACTCCTGTTTTATTTGCCCTTACACTGAAGGACATTTCTTATAATGTCTAGTTATGTAGTTCCAATGAATTCAGGAATCTCACTGAGTTCCCCAGTGGTTCCATGGACAGAGAAGGACAGAAGAAGCAAAAGAAAGTAGGAAGTGTAGGAGGATGGGCAGAAGGGAGAAAAGCAGGTAGAGAAGGAGAAGAAAGGGAGGGAAAAAGGCCTTCTACTTCTGTACACATCTGATTAAACTCCATCTTTCCACCTCAGGAAAAAAAAAAAAAAAAAGTGAGCAGGGCACATGGGCAGTGGCTGAAAGAAAGCTCTGAACAAAGTAAGCAATGAGATCCTGAGATTCAATAAAATGCATAAATTAAAAGTGAAGCCTTAAAGACAGGGAGGGCACAGACAGATAGGATATATCGAGCAGTCCTTTACATAAAGGCTTGCACCCTTTCCTCCTTTATCTGTTTTTGTTTACTGAGCTTGTAGAATCACACAGGTTAACAACATCCTAAGTCTATGGGTTTCGCGTACCTGCTATGCCTTGAAGTGCTGTAGAGCAGAGAATGGTACTAGCGTGATTCAACAGCCTCAACACAGAGTCACGGCAAACAGAAGTCACGGATTCGTTTGTCATACTCCTTCCAAAAGTCAGGAGAAAAAAAAAATAATCCTTATCACAGCCTGAACTGTGTGGTAAGCATCCAAAAACCTGGCATTCACCAGGCTAAAAGAGGGGACTGCTGCTGGGGCATTGGAGTCTTTGCATGTCCACGTCCATCGTCAGCCTGCACCTCCTGCAACTGAGATGCTGGGGCAAAGGCTGAAGCTGGTAGCTGGGAATATTTGTAATGCCTTAAAGCACTGGAATGTTAAACAGAAAACAACTGTATCAGGCCAGAGATACATCAGCTATGAAAGGATATATTTCCACATTTCTCTGTCTGCAAGTTGCTATTTTTTCAAGTGTTAAAAGCACCTCAGTCATTCAAACAGTGGCTTTCTTTCTTTTTATTTTTCAACCTGGGACCACTCAACAGACAAGACACTTAACTTAAGAAAAGTAATCTAAAAGGGTTCCCAATAAGTCATACAAGAACTTAGGCAGTTCAGAAAAATGACTGAGAAGGTATGTTTTTTTTTTTTTAATTAACAAGGAAATGAAATTAATCCAAGACAGTGTATCATAAAACAAATTATTTGAGAAGGGCTGTTTAAACTGGTAGTAGTATTTCACCAGTAAACAGTAAGTGCCATAAACTGCATTCAGTATAAATACTGAAGTCTCTTGAACAAGACTTTTTTTTTTCTTTTCTTTTCTCTATTTTAAATATATGATGAAAAGCAACAAGGACATTATTTGTGAGGAAATTATAATGTGTGCTGATTAGTTAAGCATGTAATAATGAGGCTATGAATTCCCAATATGCTGACAGAAATTTAGGTGTCTGAAAAAATATTGCAAAGATGTGGTTATGAGCTTTTCCTTCAGCTTCTTCTTTAATTTATTTTTTCCTATGATAACTGAACATATGGAGATTAATTTAAGTGTGGGAGTGACAGTGTGGTTGTCTAATTAATTGCCCTAGAAAATAAAAAATGTTTCTGCCTTACTCATAGGGGCCATTTGGCTGAAGTACTGCCTTGCATTACCAAAATCTGGATGTAATATTCAGTATTTGATGTAAAAAATGAACAAAAGGCAGAAAAACTTAGTTTAGAACCTGGCTTAGTCATTAGCCAGGATTCCATGCTGGAGCAGGTAAGCTGTGCTGTCACGTGTGTTGGTTACTGCTTGTCAGCTGCTAAAAACAATGAATGTGAATAGGGACAAGTGAAAGAATGACAAATTTATAAAAAAGCCAGTTGGTATGGTGAAATAGACATACAGGCAGCTTTCCTTCTGACCTTCAGCAGAGGAAGTTTTCAGTGTAGATAAGGCTATGGTTTGTTCCTCTTATATGCCTGAAATAGATACTGGATTCACATTTCAAAGATTTTGGGCTTTATGCTTTCTTAATTCTTATTTTTCCCTATCATCAATTTCCTAATAGCACAAACAATCTGGCAGATCTCTTTTATAGTTATCCTGCAGAGGCATAATTCTCATAGGTTTCTAATGGCTATGAAAGACAATTTCCCATTCAAGTCTTCAGAGGCAACACAATTTTTTCTTATGTGTTCGCTTTTTCCAACAGAATCACCCAAGAAATCAAATGTTTTGAAAGCTACAAGCCTGACATCAAACATCCAGAGTTCAAGAGAACACATATATGTGCATTGAATAAGAGCACAAAAGATTGCGATGAAAAAGCAAATAGTTTCACCTAAGAATTGGCAGCAATTCAGTGGACAAAAATAAAAGGATATAAGATAGCATAGAAACATTTTGTATGGGTAAAACATATCGTTTAATTGCAAGGTATTACTATCATTAAATAGGAAGTAGCAATTATATTAAACTATATTCATAAAATATATATCCCTGTTATTATCTTGTAGAATAAGATTTAATGAATGAACAATGTATGAAACTTGGAGTGTACTAAAGTATAATAAATATTTCTTTGTAGACTAGATTTATCTTTAAAAACAACGATTGTAAACTTTATTAAGGAAATCAGAATTTTAAATTTTAGACAACAAATTGATCTTATACATTGCTGATATACATTTTCTTTCACGATTTCATCTATTTCTCAAAGCAATATTAAACACATTGTTGGGATAAATATTAACTATGAAGGAAAGCAAATATCAGATAAGACAAGAATAAAATGCAGTTATATTTACCTCAGCTGTTTTCTGTAGACTATTAGAAGCTTGACTCTTCATCTTTATTCTGGATGAATAGTGCTTTATTAGACATCTACTAAGCCAGTACTACCCAGCACTTAGTGAATTACATTTTCTAAAAGTTGTTGCATTGACAGCCCATTAGAAGACCATCCCCTTTGTAGCCACTTTTTAGTTAACTTTTAAAAGTTAACATATTGTCTTATCAGTGTCATGTTATCAGTGAATGTTATTATCAGTGAATGTTATTTTAACTCATCTGTATTCTCATGAACCTTCAATATGTCTTCCACGATTTACACAAATACCACCTTTAACTCCTTGCACTTGATTTTAAAAACATGAAACTTGTCCTTTCTCAAGCAAACCTGATTATATTTCAAAATTATTTTGTCTTTTCAATCAGATAAATAACAATTAATGCATTGCATGTATCATACCGTAGGAGAAGAATATAATGGAAACACCAACTGCTATAAATTATGCATCCTGTATTTAAATACATAAATAAAAATAGTATATAGGATCTTAATATCTTAACTGTTCTAAAATGGCTGTATTAATTAAACATATCCTGCAGCCATCAGCTGCAGTATTATGAACATTTGTTCATAATCTAGAGATAACGATGGAAAAGCAATCCAAAAATAGAGAATAAATAGACATTATCAGGAAGGAAGAAGTATTGTATAAGAAACATAGAGAAACCTCCTGAGTCACGTTTCAAAAATAAATAAATAAATAACTCCTTGGCTAAAGCCAAGCGGAAACAGACCATGTCACTGATGTTTATGTAGATTATGGTATAAAAGTGCAAGATCTGTCCTAAACACTTAAAAAATAATTAAAAAAAAATCATAATTTAGATAAAATTAGGTTTGTTGCACCTCTTATTTCACTGATGGTTCAAAACACAGGTAGTGGGAATACAGGTGAAAGCATCTTATATGATTAATTATTTGTGGTTTTGTGTTCAAATAGTTCTTGATTCCTGTAGACCAGTACAGTACACCTAAAGACATCCCTGAAAAACAGGAGAAGGGTAAGTTGCACCAGCCCATGAAAGAATACCTACAGAGGCTCATGTTTGAGATCAATTCCTTCTCTGATTTCTCCTTACTCTGAGCAACTCAAAAATGTCTACTATAATAAGCCAACATATACTGTGTGGGAGGGATGTGGGGAACCAGGACCTTTTTGACTTTTTTCCTTTCTTTCTTCTTCCCTCCTATCACCTCTTGAAAGAGGTAAACAATAAGCACAGTACTTTGTCCTTTCCTCACGGTTGCCACAGGTAAAATCTGGGAAGGCTGAACAACAAAATAATTTGGACCTGCCCAGTGATTTCTATTGCAAAAATACTTGCTGATTCTTGTAACCCTGCTGAAAATGACACACATTATGAAGCTTCAGATCAGATATTTCTCTGATGTATTTCAGGAGTGCAATAAAGTTGAAATATATTAAGAAAAAAACATTCCTTAGTCTTATAACAATGGAAAATAAGTGCACATGTTTAAATTTTCAAGGGAACAGGCTGGAGTTCTGGCAAATGCTTTTTAATATTGCAAATGGAAAACAATGACTATACTGAGATACAGAAACTCCCTCATACAATGCAAGCAATATATTTCCTTTTCATGAGTTCCTTTAGGCAATTTGTGTCCTAAACCTGCAAAGGCATGCACAAGTTTAACGTAATCTACATACACGTTTCTATTTGGAACTTGCAAAATAAATTAAGAATCCTCATCTATTATAGGTAGGATATTTATATTATATTCACTGTTCCCTCTCACATTATTTTACTTACTTTTGTATAGTCTCAACCATAAAAACAAATATAAGAATTGGTGGAACACACTGAAGGAGGAAATAGGACTGTTGTAGTACGCTATTAAAAACACCTACCCCTCAACCACAAAGCAAAAAAAAATTTGAGAAAAAGCTAAAAATGAGCTGTGTTCTTTCCTATCTCGGTATTATGTCAACAAAGAAAACCCCCACACACCAAAAGTGTTGCACTATGGGATAAGAGTAATGTAGCTCCCTTTCTGAATTTTCTGGCATTATGGGCTTAAGAGAGGTACTTTATCTTAGCTTTACTTGTCTGCCAACTTAATGTTTCATGTAGCTTTTTTATCTAATTTAGAGAAGAGGAAAAGACCGGGGTCAAAAAATAAAACAAAACACCTTCTCTGTATAACAATACCTGTTTTTTAGTTTTTTTTTTCTTTTTTTTTTAGAGGCCTTAATTAACTTTTCATGTTTTTATTTCTCATGTTTTTATGTTTTATGTCCATTATTTTCCACTTGAGTTGTTTTTTTTTTTGTTTGTTTGTTTTTTAAAGAACAAAGTTTTACATGGTTCTCATATAATGTCCTCATATAGACCCCTGCTAAATTTTTTCTAAAATGCATTTTTACTTGTCTTCTTAGCAACAATTAAATTGGATGGTGATATGTATGAGGCCAGGAGCATTAATGAGGAAAGTAACACGTAAGTGTTAGGTAACAAGATGGATTTTCTAATGCCAACAAAATTTACAGACACTTCACTGTTGGTTTATCATTTTTAAAGTTTTATTATTTTTCCTAAATGTAATACTGGTTTGGAGCATTAGCTGGATATATTTTTAGATCATAATTTCCTTTTAAAGCAAGTTCTCTTTGTGTTTATTTTTGCATTTATTTATTTAAAAAAAAAAAGAACAAAAATCTATTTTTGAAGGGGATTCTTGACACTTTTCTGAGTGCTAGTATTTCACTGCACTTTGGCAGAGCACCACAGACTTCAATAAAACCACATAGAGTTGGGAGGCAGACAAACATACAGTGATTAGAAGGATCAGAGATGATGTCTCACTGTCACTGAAGTCCCAGAGCCATTTTCAAAACAGGCTGTGGTAGTGTCGGCATTTCCACATCACATCACAAATCTTATCCTTAACAAACCCCGTACACTATGTCCAGTATGGGACCCGCATTCATTTTCTTCCCATGTCTGGCTGGTCCAACTACAAAGTATACAATATCATGGGAGTTCAGTCTAAACCAAATCAGTCAGAACCACAACCTTCCAGCTCAATGGAACTGAAGCCAGCAGCTGTGTCCTGCAAGCCTTACACGTGTGAACATCCTTTTCCTCACAGATAGCTCCACAAGAATCAAACATACTACACTCATGTCAAGACATACTTCATTCATGTCATTACTCAAGATCATGTCATTTACCTCATAAGGACTATTCACTTCAATTCAAGTTTCAGTGCTTTATTAAAAGTTGCTAGCAAAAGTTGTATTAATTAAAAATCACTGGCAATCGATTATTTTACAAAGCTGTCCCTCCTAATGCTGTTTTTTTTTTTTCTTTTTTTCTTTTGTCTTTTCTGCATATGTTGTCCAGTTCATTGACCACTTAAAAGTAATGGCTGGTAGATTAGGAGGATCCATAAAACCATGCAGCCTGAAAGAGAGGTTCAGCTCACTTAACCATTGTTAACCTTCTGTGAGTTAGAAACTAAAATTTCAACTATTCACTTTTGTTTTAATTAAATATTAATTAATTAATTAAAATAAATCAAAAGAAAAATAAAAGAATTAAAAGAAAATTAAAAGAATTAAAAGAAAAATAACTGTTAAACTTAGACTGGCACATAGTGCTTTCTGGAGGTTGCAACTTCTCACTGTTGACTATAAAGGAATCTGCAGTTACTAGTACAAATCTAGACGTGTCCATTTTAGATGTCTATGTGAGGACATGCGATTCCCACCCAACTGACAAGGGAAGAAATACCACATAACACTGGCCTAAATGTCGCAAATTAATCATCTGATGCATAAGGTCTCTGTGATGTTCTTGGGTTTTGTTCTGTTTTTTTTGTTTGTTTGTTTGTTTTGTTTTGTTTGGCAGGAATTGTGAGAAACGTGTAACTTGGAAAAAAAATACTTAAACGGGAAAAAAAAAGGGGGAAGGATGGAGTACATGACAGGAAAAGAGGCAAAGGAAGAGGAAGAGGAAAAAAAAAAGAAGAGCAAGTTATGTAAGGGATCAAAGGAGGTGGAAGAGTGTGGTTCATGGAACAGGGCCGGGAATGTCCTACAGAAAGATCTCTCGAAAATCCCAAATACCTACCTCATCTGTTTCTGAAACTGCCCTATGTGATTGAGCCCCTGATTGGTTCACCTTTGCATTTTGCCCCACATTCAGCAGACAAGTATAAATACGTGGATCACCTCCATTATAAAACAAAAGTTTCCCCTCTACTACTCTGTATCCAGAGCAGATGATGGAGAGAGGTGACTCTAGCTGAGCTTGATTTAAATCTCCCATGCCCCAGTTCCATTACAAGTGTTTCTGCAGCTACCTGTAGAGCAAGCATTCCTGCAGAGACTGATTCATAAGAGTAAGTAAATAACATCAGATTCAATGTATAGAGCCAAAACATGCACAAATGTGCTAGAATAGGAAAGACCGTTACATATGCTGTCAAGGACATGTCATACATTTACTACTAAATGTAGTCCCATAGATCAGCCACGGGTACCCCAGTGAACTGCTCTCAGTTGGCTTGCAATTCAAAACCCCTGCTAGGACTTGAGGCCTTGAATGTGAAAAGCACTGAGAGCTGACCACACAGTGAAAGGGACTTGGTTGTGTTTAACATCAAGCTGAAATAAACACAAAAGATAAATAAGACTTTTATGGGATTAATTTTTAAATCCCTTTCAGTTATCCAAGGTATTTTTAGTAACCTAGGTGCGTCAGTTTTAGCAATTAGTAAGCATGTGCAACTTTTACTGAATCCAGTCAGAAATGAAGATAATAAATCTGTCAGTGTTTGGACTGCTACCATGTACAAAACATTTTTGTATCTTTTAATCCACTTCTGCCCTAAACCAAATTGCCTTTACTGCTGCATAACATGTCGCAAACTGAAAATAACCTACAGCGGTCCTATTACTAGATGTGTCCGTAACATGATGTATTTAAACCCTGGTGGTTCAATACAAGGCTTCCATGTTATCTAATTGACAAAAGGGAATTTAGAGGAAAATGCTATCGATTTTTGTTCTACTAATACATAACAGAAATATAGCTAATATCACAGAACTCATTTAATTTTCCTCTGTTTCATGAGCTAATAAGGAACACTAAATTATTTGCAAAAGTTTGTTCCTTCTCACCTTTTCCTTCATAGCTGTAGAACTACCTGATAATAGAGACAATGCCCCAGTCAAGACTTTCCTATTGTTATTGCCCATCATCTAATTCTCTAAGCGTACTGGTTTTGTGCAGTAATATAAGCATCTTATGTAATGATTTTACTATAATTTACACTACTACGTAGCATGATTAATATTAAGGGTTTAATACTATGTATATCTCATATCCACACTTCTGCACAAATATCCAAATTTAGATCTTGATGCAGATAATCTTTAGATCTGCAATTCATAGTCTGGAAACAATTATTTCCGAATAAGGTTCATAAGGCTTGTGTCCAAAGTTTTAAACTATATGCGTAAGATAGGTCATTATTAATATTTTTTTTAAATGTCATTTTAGGCTGGTGGTATGTTTTTGCTAGCATCTTAAAAACAGCCAAGATGATTTAGAGCTGTATCCGGTCAACAAAGAAAACAAATAATTTATTCAAATATGTTCCGGTCATTGTTTATCACTTGAATGATTAAATCTTGATTAAGGTAGTGGGAATAAGGTGGTGCATTTTTTCTGATACTCTTCCTTGAAGGAAATTCAGAATGGGAGCTATTAGCTCTAATGACTCTTAAATGTTTCAAAACCATCTTGAACAATCGCCAAGGGGCAGAAATGCTAATGTTTGCTGAAGGAACCCAAGGCTTAACTGAATTATCTATTTTCTTATCCAAAGGACTTTGAAGAAGCATTTCTAAGAGACAATTTATTGTTCTACTCAAGACAATTACCCAGCACTGATGAGAGAGAGGAGGGGCTATATTTACTCTTCCTAAAACTAATTTCTGTGAGTCAGGAGCGTGACTCAGACTGGTCAGTGATGTTGATGTTAGCCTCAGAGAGAGTTTGGTTACCAGTGTTGCTTCTTATCTTTGGGGGGAGAGGGAAGGGAAAAATAAACAAAATACTTGTCATTTGATCACAGAGCAGCATATCACAACATTGCAATTTATGAAACAGATACTCAGTCAGCGTGAATTGGAATGGGCCCACAACATCAGTGAACTCAATGGAGCCTCACAAACTAACATCAGCTGACCATAAGCTCTTAAAGATTAGACCATGGCTTATAAAGCAACACATCTTAAAGCATCCACAATAGGAAAAATCAAAGGAACTAATGCTTTCTGTTTCAGAGTGGCATTGTACATACCATGAACGCCCCAAAAGCACTTTTGCACCTTGTTAATAGCAATGGATCTTCCCACGTTTTGCCTCATGAGATGACGAGAGAGCTGCCTGACAAATCCGTATCCATACCAAGGACAGGCACAGAGGTAGGTGATGGCTAATAGCTCCAGGGAGATGGGTTACAGCAGTGTGATTTTTAACCAATCTTCCTAGTCAATTGGACCAAAATGCTTCCAGGATACACCTTACTCAGGACTTTTGCCATTCTTTAGGAATTCAAGCACGAAGTGAGAAGTGTTTTGCCACTGGGGAGAAAGCAAGGAGGAACACTCCAAACTGGGGAAGTGCTATATAGGAAAGTCCTGGGAGTGGAGGTGGCTGGGTGGTCACTGTATGTATTTTTGCACTCTGCTAGCAGATAATTTGCAGAACACATTCATCGACCAGATATTTATCACTTTCTAAGAGGCAGCCATGGTCACCCTGTCTCATCATATCCATGCCTCTTTTTTTTTTTTTTTAAATGTTTTATCATGAAAGGTGTCCCAAACTTGTTCTTTTCTGCTCTTTATAGTAGTGTAAAGCATGGTTATCCTGCTCTGCTCTCTTTTTTTTCTCTCTAATGCCTGGTCCAAGTCCTTTAATGGGCCAGATCGCAGGATTTTATACTTTGTTATTTTGATTCTTTGCATGTAGATGTTGCACCTTTGTTCTCAAGATGTCTTTCTTCACCCTCTGGTCTGGGGCCATAATGCTGCTGTGTTGTGGCAGCACCTGGAAAGAACACGTAAAGAAGAAACAGTTAATGTATAAAGTTCAGTTTATACTTTCTGATATATTTCAGATATCAGATACACGAAGAAGAGATTTGCGCAATAGCTCTTCCTTCTCACATTCCTTTGTTTACTTGCTTTATCTTTTGCCCTCCTGATCACCCACTTAAAGAAAAATATCTGAAATGTTGTGAGGGAAATGGAATAGAGCACAAAGCTTCAAGTATTTTGAGTTATATGTTTTTGCAGCAGGAAAACCATGATGCATAGTTCCTGAATAGTCAAGAGAAAGAACTGTGAGCTGATAAGCACGCAAATGTCAGCAGATAGGCCTCTTTCCTAAGTGAGGGGTAATGGTGATTTCAGGATGAATTGTGTGCTTTGCTTTTGTTTCACAAGGTCATTGCTAGGCTGTACCGGCTGATGGTAGAGCAATTTGGCTATGGTGCCACCAAAAAGATGAAAGAAAGGGCAATTGTTTGCTAACGTTATCGTTGCCTCATCTTTTGGGCAAAAGGCTGCTGGGGCTGCTCCGAGGCGGAATGCTGGGAGGATGCAGCGCAGCCTCAGGGGCAGTTCGTGAGGAGCAGCCATGCAGCAAGACAGGGCACAAACAGACTGACAGACAGACAGACGTCTGCCAACCACCAGCTGGCCCAGAGAGCAGCCAGACCTGCAGACCCGAGTGAATGACTTCCACTCATTCCTGCATTGACGCAGCTTGAACAGGATCAGCTCTAGCAGGGTGGTCAGGAAAGTGGTTTCAAAACCGAATTGAGTTTAGATCCATGCACAAAGTCCCTGTGTTCTCTTATCTTCTTGTTCTGGGTCAAGCCCATTATGCAATTTTGCCCAAAGGCCCCTAGTTTGTAAAAAACAGCAAGATGGTCACTCAGACCTTGTCTGCCATACTCCTATTTGACCAAGTATTGCAACGATTCAAATACACCAGTTCACGTTCTTTGTGTTAAAACTCTAATAATTATATCAGATTCAGGCAACCCATTTAAATTCTCCATGACACATTTTCTGCCTCTGTAAAAATGTATGATATCATTGGAGGGTTGGTCACAGAATGAGTTGAGCTATTGTCATTGATTTGTCAAGTCTGGCCTTTCCAAATTCCCTGCAAACCACGCTGAATTTTCCTGAAATGGTAATGTTTCCTCAAAAGTTAAATGAAATATTTCCAGAAATATTCCTTTGTGCATCTTGGTTTTGCTTGTTTTATATGATTGGTGACCTAAATTACATGAAATGTTTTCTGTTTCTCAATTACATGCCTTAACCTTTAGAAATAAGACGAGTGCCTACTTACTTACAAAAAATCGTGAAGAATACTGTAGCTTGAGGATCAAATTTAAAAACATTTTGAAATTCCAGGGGAGAAGATTCTGCAGAGCCGGAAGAAATTTCTTCTTACTTTCAACCAATGTGTTTATGTTTTTATATTGTCCTCATACATCAGAACATGAGGAACATTAAATAATTATTTTGTGCCATGAAAAATATGTCCACTCGGAGCATTCTACTACAACAGCATCACAAAAAAAATGAATGTTGATATATATCCCTCTGACCATCGCTTCCTTCCCTCAAAGGCAACCACGGGGAGTTATTCCCATCTGGTAGGTGAAGAACTGAAGCATAGGCTACTTAGCTTCCCTGAAGAGAAAAGGAAGCAGGTACAGACACGTACCCAAACTGCAATGCGTTAAGCACATCATCTCCTTCTTAGCTGTACCAAAGCTAATTTTGTCTGCCCGAGAGCTGGCAGATATGACAGATCTGTGCACAACACCTCTTGTCAAGCTGTATGGAGAAATGCAGCTCCAAGCGCCGGGGGAAGCCTCGCCGAGCGCCAGCGATCCGTGCCGAGGAGGGTGCTGAACTGCGGGCAGAATGCACGAGGATCCGGCTCGCGTGTGCTCACAGAGCCCTCGTCTCCTCCTGGGGAGAAGCACAAGAACGAGTCTCAGCAGAGCAGCCTGCAGTGTTGCTCACCTCGGTATTTTGATTTTTTCAATCGACCTCTAGATATGTGGAGGTAAGGCGGTATTTTTAGCAACATCCCAAACGGGCAGGAGCCAATTACTGCTCACGGTCTCTCTGACTGCCTCACTTGAGCAAGGAGGGAGATGTGGCAGGGACTCAGGTAGGGAAGAGGGGGAGGACGAGGCACGGTAACAACGCCGTTAGGGCTATTGATTTCTCTGCCGGCGCTGCGGGCTGCTCAGCACTGACTTCGCCCTGCCGCCTGAACTCCCTCGGCTCCGCGGCACCCGGGGGCTGCAGAAAGGAGCGCTGGGTGAGGCGGGTCCCTCTGCCTCGCTGCCCCGGCAGCACGACGGGCGGGGAGCCGGGGGTATTCGCGGCCGGCGGCGGGGCCTGGCAGCACTCGGCCCGGTGAGGCGCCGAGCGGCGATGCTGTGTCAGAGGGGACGGGACTACAGCTGCCTGACGCGTGGAGGGGGTCGGGAGGTGCGGGTGCTGCACTGAAGCAATCACGCTTGTTTTTTTTCTCCCCCGTCCCCCCCCAGTCCTGTCCCGGCCCCCCCGGCCGGGCAGGGCGGCGAGCAGCGGGCCGCTAGGGCGCCTCGCGCGGTCACCCCCCCCACACCCCCAGCGGCCCTCCCGGGCCGGGGCCACCCCCAGGCCCGCCGCGCGCGGCCGGCGGGCGCGCACACGCGGCCAGGCGCGCACACGCAGACGCGCGCGGCCGCCCGGCCCGGCCCCGCCCCGCGGGAGCCGCCGGTGGCAAAGTCACCGTCCCGCGGAGCCCGCCGGCCTCCATCGAACGCCGCGGCCCCGCCCCGCGACGTCATGGAAACAAGCGCGTCACCCCGCCGCCAGCCAGTAGCGGCGCGGCGGGGGCGTGGCCACCGCACCTCGCCCCGCCTCCTCCTCCTCCTCCTTCCCCCCCCCCCGTTGAAGGCGCCGCGCCGCGGCCCCCCCCCCCCCCCCTCCCCGCGCGTCACGTGACCGGCGGCGGGCACCGGCGGCCGCGGGGCGGGGCGGGGGCGGTGGCAGCGGCGGGTGAGCGCGGGGAGGGGAGGGGAGGGAGGGGGGCGGCCGGGGGGCGGTCGCACCGCACCGCACAGTACCGCATCGCCCCGCCCCGCCCCGCCCCGCCCCGCCCGGCGGCGCCCGGCTCCCGTAACGGTCGCGGTGCGGGGCTGGGGCTCTCCGCGGCGCTGCCCGGGGCGTGCGGCAGGAGGCGGGCGGCCGGGGAGAGAGAGAGAGAGGAGAGCGGAGCAGAGCAGAGGAGAGCGGCCGGCGGGAGGCGACCCGCGGCTCCTGCCGGTGAGGAGGCGACGGGGGCGGGGCGGGCGGTGCGCGCCCCCCCTCCCCTTCCTTCCCCTTCCCCTTCCTCCGCCCCCGCCTCCCCCGGCGCCCTCTCCCCGCCGCGGCTCGGTCCCCGCTCCGCGCTCCCCCCGCCCCCTTCCCCTCCCCCCGCGGCCGCAGGGCGGGGGCGGCCGCGGGCAGGGCGGGGAGCGCGGGGACCTTGTGCGCTCGGCGGGCGGCGGCGGCGGCACCGGCAGCAGCGGCGGCACCGCCGGCAGCAGCAGCAGCAGCAGCAGCAGCAGCAGGTTCACGGGCGCCTCGCCTCGTCCCGGCCGGCGGGGGCGGCCCCGCGGCGCCGAGGTAAGCGCGGTGGCGGCGGGGGGCGCCGCGCCTCCGCCCCGCTCCGCTCCTTCCCTCCCGCCCCGCTCCGCTCCGCACAGGCGCGGCGGCGGCAGGTGCAGGCGCTCGGCGGGGCCGCTCCGCCGCGGGGGGCTGCGGGCCGCCTCCGAGCCTCCTTCCCTGCGAGCCGCCGTCCCTGCGAGCCTCCCGCCGCAGCCGGTAACCGGAGCGCGCACCTCCAGCCGGGGCGCGCCGTGACCTTGAGGGCAGCGGATGCGGGGCTGCGGCGCGGCGGCAGCGCTGCCCCCCGGGGCCGCCCCCCGGTCGCCGTGTGCTGCGCGGCCCCGATGCAGCCGCACCGGCATCACCCCCCCCCCCCCCCCCCCCCGGCCGCTGGGCACCGCGGGCCCGGCATCCGCCGACCGGGGCCGGGATGCGGCTGGCGGAGCCGCCGGGGCGCTGTGGATCGGGAGTCTGAACGCGCGTCTAAACGCGCCCGCTCCGCTTCACTTCGTGAATTTTTTTTCCGCGGGGGAGAGGGGGATGCTCGACACCGAGAGCGTTCCGGTGTCGTTTCGGCACCCCCGGCACGGGGACCCCCCCGGCAGTGGTCTGTCCGTGCGGGCGGCCGGCTCCGCTCCTCGGGGTGCAGCCGGCGGCGACCCCCCCCCGCCCCGCGCCGCGGCCGTGGGGGCGCGTTGGCAGCGGCGGCGCCCGGTCGGGGGCGAGGGGCCGGGTGGGCATCCAGGGCACGGCCCCCAGCCCGTCCCCCCTCGGGGTCCCGAGCCGGGGGGAGCCTGGAGACGTGTCGGGCATCGCCAGCAATCTGCGGTCCGCACTTACCTGCTGCGGGAGCAGTGCGGCGCAGCGCGCCCAAAGCTGCCGCATCCCCTAAATGCTCCTGGATCCCAGTGAGCTCGGGTCGGAACGGCATTTTTAGGTGGTTAAAAAGGGCTCGCCTAGGTAACTCGCCAACCTTTGGCTCATCATATAATGTATGAGAAGGTGGTAGCGCTGGCCGTAGCGGATGGGATTTTTATTTTTCCCTGTTTGTTTGAGCTTTTCGAGGATTTGTTCCAAACACCAGAAATAGTGAATTCCAGCAGAAGTAAACTTGTGTATCTTTAAACTATTGACTCTGTTGGCAGGAATAGCTTCCAACGTACTAGAGCTTTAATACTTATGGCATAATGAATGGAAACTCTCTTCGTGTCAGTGGAAAAAGTGGTCACTGAATTCAGTCAGAGGAAAAAAAAAAAAAAGCTCGTACACTTAAATGTAAAATTTCTGTTCTGGAAGAACGTTGTTGGGTTGTTCCGTGTATTGCAGTTCTCTCTGTTCGTTATGGTAACCCACCCAGGTTGGGTTATTTGGAGAAAACAAGGGTCCTGTGTTACACGCAGGCGCTTGCAGGTTTTTTCGGTCGGTATTGCTATCTTGGTGCTGAATTGCAACGTTACTTGTTCAGGTCCTTCAAAAGAGAACGCTGCTTGTGATGTGGGAAATTAAAACGATACAAGGCAAAAGTAATTTTTCTGTCAGCGTGGCCGTGCTCTGCATGCACGCAGTGACTCAGTACTGCATATTAAGCAGGCGTGTTTGGGAATTTCAGGCGCAGACCAGACGAGTGTCACTTCAGCATGGGTTCAACTACAGGTCTTGGTTCCTTACAGACTTGCGTTGCATACAGATAATGGTATAAGCAAAGGATCCCCACCTGCACTGTATGAAGTCAACTAATAATCTGTGACTGATTCTACCAATTAAAATGCTCTGCTGCCTAATGCTGGAATCTCATTTAGAAAGTGACTCTTTTCATGGACCGCAATACAGAACCTCTGTCAGCTGTTGGAGTTGTGACCCTTTAAACCGTGTTGTGGAAGCTTAACAGGAAGCGTGGACAGGCTTGTAAATATCTTGCAGCTCACAGTCATAAAGGTCTAGTAATTACTTCTTTTTTTTTAAAAAAAAAAAAACAAAACTGCTTGAGATTGTTCAGAGAAGAATATGATAAAATGGAAACAGTCATAAAATGAAGATAGTAAGGAGGAAAAGAAATATATCCGATGAAGCAATATCAAAAAATGATGCTTTGGAAGACTTGACTTTGCCAATGTTTAAGATTTTAGAGCTGGGAACTCAATATTAACTGACGAGTTCAAAATGGACTTGGCAGAGCAATCAATAACATGCTGTAGCAAGCAAGTCTCCTTTGACATAAGGGTGGACAAGATAACCTAAAGTATCTTCTAACTCAAATTTCTTCCATTAAGGTAGACTAAATATTAATGGCACCGAGCATTCTTTACCACTGAAATGTGACCTCAGTGATGTCTTTCAGTGTTTGAACTGTTTATTTTAATATACATTCTCTTCCATTTTTTAAGGGAAAATAATGCCAGTGCAGCAAGGATGCATACTGTGTTCAAAGTCAGCTCTCAGTTAGCAAAATTTTATCTAATGCAGATTAATGAGCAGCCGTGATTAGCCGAGGGCACACCAATGTAAATTTTATTTTTGAGGAATAAGGAAGACTACTTCAATCTATAGCAGGTTATTTTGGTACAGAAACACATGCTTACTTTCCTCCAAAAGGATCGATGAAATTGTAATCATGTTCTTAAATTTATGCTCTTAAGTATTCCTAACTTCTTCTAAAATGAATAATAAGGAAGAAACCCAAACTTGTTAAAAGCTGCTGTTGAGGAGATAGTGATCTTTTTTTTTTTTGAGTATCTTAATTAAAAATCAGATAAAATCTAGGTATTGCAGTATTGTCTAAAAAGCTAAGATTAGCTCTTCTTCTAGCTTGCTGTAGTGCAGGCAGCAGTCTCAAGTAGGTTTATTTTTTGTATTCAACCTGTTTTTCTTGAAGATACCATTTTTTTTCTCATTAAGAAGTTAACAGATTGTCTGCTGTGCTCCTTGTTCTTCAAAAGTAATACTGTTGACTGTTTAAAAAAAAGAAGTGAAGCTATGATGATTTATGTAGAGGAAGAGTATTTCTCACATGCGCTAGTGATTAGTTACTAATCTAACTGAAAACGGCTGGTCTTCAGGTTTGGATTTCCGTACTATTAAATTACTAATTTTGTTACTAATGTTGCTTTTTCCCTAACTTTGGCTCCAAATAGTGGATAAGATCGTGTTCATTGATCGCACGGCAGAGCGATAAAAAGTAAGGATCTGACTTGATGAAAACCCCACCAAATGTTCGTATCCACCTGTAAAGAGTAGAAATGTGCCCAGCGTCTCTGAAAGGGGGCACATGCATCCAGAAGATAGAAGCAGTAATGATAATTAGTGTAGAAGGATGCTAGATGGGAGGAATTTCTGGGAGCTACCACGTACAATGAAATCAACAGGCAGAAAATTAGACAGACCCACTGTTGTACCTTTCCAGACTGAATGTAGATTCAACACAAATACATGGAAACGTCCAGTTCCTATTTTATTTCTAAACTATCAAGCTTTCAAATGCAGTTTATAGGAATGAGTTTCTAGCTTTCATGATAGGTTTCGTTTGATATGAACAGTAAATTTGAGGGATCTGCCTGTTCAAGCTATTCATATTCCAGTAAACATTATGAAAGTGATTTCTGCTGCCACTTATAAATCTTATTCTAAATGACAGATGACAGCGGGAGGTGTTATTAGTTTAATTTTGGTGAATTGCAAAGTAGGCATGAGGCTTTCTTGGTTGGTATTTCGAAGGTCTGGTGGGAGAAGAAATGTAAAGAAAATGTAGGAGGTGTTTTTAGGAAAAAAAAAAAAGCCAGAAATGGCTCTAAAAATAAATCCAAATTCTCTTTCTCCAATAATAGATAAGATGCAAGCACATGTTACAAGACAAATAACATCTGCCCTGTCTTGGGGATGCATGGGGGAGAATGGATTGAGGGAAGAAGATACACCCTTCTGTTAGTGCTGTTGCCAACTGCAGTGCGCAGTTAAGGAGCGTGTAGATAAATTTTGAGGATGACAGGGTTGATGAGCTTTGCTGCTGGTCACAAAGTCTGGGTTGTTTCGCCATTAAAAGCATGATTGGTGTCTTCTCAGCACAAGGGGGTAATGTTGGTTTATTGATGGCATTTTCTTTTTTTTTTTTTTTTCGTTCTGCTGTGGAAAAGAAACCCAAGTAAGTTCTTGCATGACCTTTCACTTACAGTTAACTTCAGTGGTCTACGTCTCAGTCTTTCAATATTGCGTACAAGCTGGATGCTGCCTTCGTTCCCAATGAGCACAGGAAACATCACGTTCTCAAAACGCACTTCTGTGGAGCCTATCGCTTGTAATCTGCTACCCTTACTTGTGCCCTTATATTCACAGAAAGATAAGGTGGCAGTAGGGAATACAACACTATTAGGTTCTGACCACTTGGTGTACAGTGTCTGGACTATGAAGAAGAGGCCTGAGATGCACCATGCTCTGAATTAGTTGGTAGTGGCAACCCCCTTCTCAGGGCAGACAGGGTGATTCAGCCACTCTTTTATTGGTTGTAACAGAGGTACTGAGGTACTAACATGCCAGCTCCTGTTCTTACCCCTGCCATCAGAGTGTTTATCGATACGGTGATAGGCACTGTACATAAAAATAAATACACGCAGGCTACACTTACTTTAAGCAGCCGTCCAACTTCCTGGGATTTAACCTAGGATTCACAGTGTTCTCTTTCTGACTCTCATGTCTTTAAACTGAAATTTTGGTATTTATTTTAAGGTTCGGAGTCCGAGGTGATCTTGATCATCTTTAAAGTACATGTACCAGTGAAAAAAGATTGAATGCCCTTTACCCTGGAGTTATAGATGTGCCTTATAAAAAGGTCACACAGCCTTTTTAACATATTATTTGATAACTGACTATCTTGTCTGCATGGCTTTTTCAAGATTGCTGCTGTGTGTATGCAAACAAATGTGTTGCTTGTGGTTTCTACTATGGCTTCCTGAGCAACTGCATTTCTAATGAAATCAAGACTTCTTGGGTATTGCACGATAAGATTTCTCAAAAAAAATAAAAAATAAATAAAAAACCAACAACACGTAAAACCAAAAACACACCCACAAAAAACACCCACAACCAAAACTCACCACCACCAAAAAGAAAAGCAACAGTGCATGATAAAATAAGTTTCATCTGCAAAGCCAATCACAATATGTATCTGGCTTTGAAACAAATTAAAAACAACTGATACCTCCTTCTGGTGAAAGGTAGAAGATCAGAGACATCAGCTGTGCACGATGGAATTTTTCTACTATCAAAAGGAATAGCCAGAGTGCTCTGCTCTTAATTGGTGTAAAGAGCTTAGCAACTAGCAGTTAAGAAGTCTTGTGGCTACTGCAAACTTTTTTAGGAAACCCTGTAGAATATAATAAAATGTTAGGAGGATGGCCGCTGTGACTCTTCAGAAGTTTAGAGAACACTTACGTGGTAAGTGTTCTAAGAAATGAGTCTGTCAAGTCCTAAACAAAATACTTGCTAATCATTTCTGTTAAGATGATTGGTTACTTTTATTTTTTCTTTTATTATTCTGGAGCTACAGCATCCTTGTATCATGGCCTTTTCCAGCTGCTGTGTTGATCATCATAATCAGAGACTGTGAGGACAGTCAGACAACCATTTCTGTTCTCTCCTCTTTAGCCTGTCACCATGAGTAGAAAGTTTGGTGGGGTGGCTGAGGTGGTCGCGTGGCTGCCTTTGTTTCCACCCCGTTCTGAGCTGCTCTATACTTCTCATTTGTGCTGTTTGTGCTACACTGACCCTTTGGCTCACTGCACCAGTAGTTCGTGTGCTGGACAATCCTAGTGCACAAAATAGGCTCCCCATGGTATGAGGTGAGAGGCACGGCTCACAGGAGGGAAGCAGTGTGAGTATTTGGATAGCTGCTGTGCGAATGTTCTTCCTTGTGTAGCTGTCAGGTGAAACTGCTTGCTAGAAAGTAGTAACCTTTTCACATAAAAGGGCCTGAAGTTACTGTTCCAATAGCAGGTTGGAAAGTAGTTGGAGTGCCAGCCATGAACTAATGGCTTTCCAGAAAAGATTCTTTGGATCTATCCATAAACATCATTGCCCTAGGTAAAATATTAAAGAATATTGCAACCCATTTGCTATATGCCTCGGTGGTTTCTGATGCTGTAGAGGAAATGAGGACTGCTTGTCATACTGTGCACCCAGGCTTGCTTTCTGAAGCTTTGCTTAGATAAGATGGAGTGGATAGAAGCAAGAAATGGGTAGAAAACATGGCAGGTATGGTTAGCCCTTAAGTTATCTGAGAAAGGGTGGTATTTTCGCATCTCTCCTGGCTATTTAGATACAGTAGAGTCTAAAGCAGAAGCTTAATATGCACGTTGAGCAGGAGTTTTTTCACTTCCCTATAGGTGCTATTGGTATTACTGTTGAGTCACTTTGTGCTTAAATTGTTTCACATTGCTTGGGTCTGCCAGTTTTGTCCTTCACATGGGAACGAAGCTGGTACAAAACTTTGAAGTCTATGGATGATAATGCAAATCAATACTTAAATCAGTGTAGTATCTAGCAACCTCACCCTGGTGAGTTTGTGTGAAACATAAAATAATTTAATCTGACTAGCAGTGTCTGGGCCAAACAGCTTTCAAATATATACATATGTATATATATTTGGGAAGATGGAGACTGACAGCTGGAGAGGGTAGGGAAGGCTTTCCACCACTGGTAACACACTAATTCCAGTTGTCTTTCTTATGCTTTATTAACAACTCAGATCACTTCACCTTGTGTTCACCTACTTCAGCTCTGAAATCCATGTAGTTGTGACAGCTTCACATCCTGCAATGAGTTTGCTTTGCATAGTGAAATGCCTCAACGTCTTCATGAAGTCCTGTTTCAGCAGTGTGTTTTGATAGCAGGTGCATCTCGCTATGGTGACTGCAGATATAGGGGCTCGTTTCTGAACTGAATCTATACAGCTAAAGTGAAGTTCATAGTAAAACTCTCAATTATCTAAAATTTGAGAGAAGCATGGTCTATTGCTTTTTTTTTTTCTTTATGTCTGGTTTCTGTTAGTGGAAGCATTCGTAGTGGAGCTGCCCATAAAATGGAGATGGCTTCTCAAAGCACACACCAGTGTACAGGAGCCTTCTGAAATAGTGCATAGCCGTTTGAATAGTGCATAAAGTTATCTGAGTATGAAATAACAGTGTATAAAGCTGTGGAATGGATGTAATCTGCTTGTGAGTGAGCAGTTTGTGTGGATTTCTTTCCATTATGCAGTAATGGCACTACCGACTCTGGACAGCAGCTTCGAGAACTGCCTTCCAAAAATTCCTCAGAAAAGGTTGTGTGGATTGTCCTGACTATGTCAAGTTTGACATCCTAAAGCTACAGTGTGAACTTTAGCTACTTCAAAGCTCAGGAAATCAGTTCACCAGATGGAACAATACAATAGGTGGAGGGTATTAGTTTTTGTTTTCTGTAGAGATAGTGCAGTAGCATTTTAATTGGTGGACTGATCAATCCAAAAACTGAATTGCTGAATTTGTATGGACCTGCAGTTTTATATTCTCATTCTATTGCTGAATATAAAGCTAAAGAAATGAATATGCAGAATAAAGCTATATTATTAATCTTGGTCAAAATGCTTTTAACTGCCCAAAGTAAATACAGTGTAATTTGGTCATAAAATAGGCCTGTTTTGAGCTTCTGATAGGTGTTGCCAAAGGTGCCTCCTGAACACGATTGAGCTGACAAAATAAAAACACTACTGTAAAGCTTTTTTCTTCCCTGTAGTGGTTCAGCATAGTTGGAAATGGTGATGTGTGTCCAGTACGGGGCTGAAGTAGCAGCAGGGCTGCTGGGTAATCCAGATCCCCCTGGGTGAAAGCAGACAAAGTTGGAGCTGTCCTGGGCCATGCCCATGTCAAGTGCCTGCCTTGCTGCAGTGGAGCAGTGCAGATCTGAAGGAGTAGACTGTCCTGGTGGTGTAACACGTCTGCCTTGAGAAGCTCAGCAAAGACACGCATGATGCCCTGCACCTTGGGTGCAGCTGCTCCATGTGGCAGTTCAGGTCAAGGGCCCTCTGGTTAGGGAGGAGGTCTGTGGGAAAGGTTTCGGGCATCTTGGGCACGATCCTATCCCATACCTAAAGGGGACCTACAAGAAAGCTGGGGAGGGCCTGTTCACAGTGAGTGTAGTGATAGGACAAAGGGTAATGGTTTTAAACTAAAAGAGGGGAAATTGAGATTAGGTGTAAGGAGGAAATTCTTCGCTCATAGGGTGGTGAGGCACTGGAACGGGTTGCCCAGAGAAGCTGTGGATGCCCCATCCCTGGAGGTGCTCAAGGCCAGGCTGGATGGGGCTTTGGGCAGCCTGCTCTGGTGGGAGGTGTCCCTTCCCATGGCAGGGGGGTTGTAATTAGATGGCCTTTAAGGTCCCTTCCAGTCCAAAGCATTCTTTGATCTTGCCAGACAAGTGGGTTTGAGTTGGCAGAGTGCTTGTGTGCTGGTGAGGGCTAACCTGCCTTGGGCTGTCTTAGCCAGGGTGTGGTCTGTGGGCGCAGAAAAAAGGTGATTGCCCTCAGTGTGCTCGCAGGCAGCATCCAAAATGGTGTCATGTTTTGCACGTCTCTGACAAACAAGAGGCCAGGAGAGGGTCAGCAATCCACTTAGGGGTCTGTGGTGGTATGTGAGGAGAAGCTGAGAAAGGTGGCTGTGCTCCTTCTGGAAAGGAGAAGGATGGGGGGGGGGGAGGGGGAGGGGACACACCCTGGATTACCACTGGTCTTCAGTGGGGTGTTATAGAGAAAGTGCAGTCTCTTTTTTTTTTTTTTTTTGGCCAGGGTGAGCATGTGGGTGAAGAGAAGAGCTTCTGTGGTTGTCTTGTGCTGTTGAGGTTTGTGCTGCCCTCCTGGGAGGGGGCAGCCCCCACCAGCATGTTGACCTTCAGAAGGAGCCGCATGCATTGCTTCTGTCTTCTTGTCACTAATTCTCATCTAGGTCTGTTCCCTGACCTTGTGGTCAGGTGAGCATTAGAGCCAGCACACGCCAGGGCACAGGGCTATACCTTCTGGCAGTAGCCTGCATTCAGATATTCCTAAACTAACTGTGAAACCACATCCTTACTCTCACATGTGCTTGCTTTTACATGGTAATGTATCTGCTCGATATGCTAATTCAGCGAGCTGGCTGCCGTTAACATTGGTAGCGCAATCCTTGCCCCTTACATAACCACCTCAACAACTGAAACCAGTCACTCCAGGCCTCTTTTGCTGCTGAGCAGACATAAGCACTTCCAAGATGAGATTCATGTGACTATTTTAGATTGTGTCCTAGATAGCTTCTGCTGAAAGATTAAATTCAGCTCTAATTTATCCATTTCCTATTTAAAAGGAAAAAAAAAAAAAAGCAGCCTGGGGTTCATACTTCAGATAGAATTGTTACCGTTTGTTCAGGTGGATCTCACACATGGTGGTAAGAACATAAACTTTTAACATGTGTAATTCAAATAACAGACATCAGTGCATCTCTCCCTTTGGTGAAAGGAAAGTAGGACGGCGAAGGGCAAAACTTAAGAGTTGTCTTCTAAAAACTAAAATTTTCATGTGCTAAATGCTGTCTATTACTAATTAAGTACTAAATTTAAGAGAGTGATTAATACTGGAATCAGTAGTTGTTCAGCAGTATACTAAATATAAGGTGTTAAGCATTTCAAGTTAAAAACTGAGATAACAGTAAACCTCTACAGATACTTAAATATAGCTGCTGTGATTTTAAAATGTAAAATTCTCTGGAATTCGCTGTAGATACTTATCCAAGAAGAAAAGTACTCCATACATACCAATGTTTTAAGTTTTTTTCAGAGCTTTTTTGCACCCCATATATTTCATAAATGGATTACGTTGTATGTTACTGATTAGAAGGCCAGTCTGAGTCATGCAAATGTAAAGGGTATTATAAACACCAAGATGTGCTACTACTAGGGTTTTAGGAGTAATACAGAAGCTTGAGGTGAAGTACACTCAGCTGTCAGTGAGATAGTCTTCAGTCCCTTCAAGTCTTCCCTTTTCTAATTTGTGTCTCTTTTTTAGGGTACTAAATATTATTAAAGATGGTATTACTTCGGAGCTTAATGAGACACCAGTTGCAAGTTGAACTACAGTTGTTGTATTATGTTAAACAAATAAATTGCTATGTGAACATGAATTTGTGGCATTAACATTGCTTATACCAGCTGTCTGACTTCATAGTCATAAATTCAGTAACGTCTTTTGAAAAACAGCTTTTCTGAGAGTATAGTTTCACATTTGCTTGACTTAAACAGGTTCTGCGTAGCTCTCTCTCCTGTTTTGAACTGGCACTGGTATGAGCTTATCAGTGTAGTGAGCGTGGTTATAGATCCAGTCTGCCTGAAACCTACATTTGTCCTGTATTGATCAGCTTCCTAATCAAACTTGTTCTGCATCTGCCAAAGCTCTCCACTTTCACAAGAGATGGCATTAATTTGGGGAATGAGAGGATAATCAGGGTGGTTGGGACGCGTCTTGGTCCTTGGACATCACCTTGCGTGTGACAGAAGAGGCAGCGATTTTTGTGCTGCTACATAAAGTGTGCTGTGCATCCTGACCCCAATCCTGGGAATGGGATAGAGAGAGCAAAAAGGAAGTGGTGCTTGAGCCCTGAATTTTGAAAGCAAAACTATGACGTGGTCCTCACCCATGCAGGAGAGGAACTGGAGTCAGCTGTACGATATTTAACCTTAAGTTCTGTAAGAGAGGAACCCAGTTGGCCCACTCTGACTTACTCATTTAACAAATCTGTAAAGGAAAAATGAAGCTGAGAAGTGGACACTTCTTATCTGTAGGAAATGGGGAACAGAAGCAGCCATCTAATTTACTAATTTCTACTACTTTTCTATTTTTAAAACCTGAAACAAGTGAACGCTCAATTCCATTTCTCTAGGGGCATTCTTCTTCTTGGGTAAGGTAGTGATTAAAGTCTAATGATTGAAGCTGTCAAAGCTTCTTAAACTTGATGAGAAGTTTAAAAAACCTGAAATTTACTTTCTTTGGGGGTGGAGAGTGTTTTGCTGCTTTTTTTTATATAAACTTTTGAGACTAAACAATTCATCAGATTCATGTGAGCTTTTCATATGCTAACGTATAAATAGTGAAGGTTAGATAAAACCACCCAATGAAATATGATGAATGCTTAAGATTGGCCTAGAGCTCCTGAGATGGCAAAAAGCTATCAATCTGTCTTCTTAAAGCCTATTCCTCTTTCAAGCCATTTCCACAGCAGCTGCTGTGTCAACACCATTCAGTCATAATTGCCAACTCCACAGCAGGCTGATCAATGGAAATGCTAAATAGAGCAGCAGAGCTTTTGCTTCAGAGGATGTGGAAAACCAGATTTGCAGCTAGGTGCGTGCCTTTGGGAACTCCAGCAGGAAGGCTGAGCCTCTTGTTGCGTTCCAGCCCTAGAGGTGCCCTGCCTTCCTGGCCGCTCTGCTAGAGAGTCATCTTGAAGTCTGAGTTTTTCTGCTCTGAGATCCAAGTGTGCTGCTCTTTATGATATGAAACCAGCAGGGTTTAGACCTTCCATAAATGAGAAATGGCAGAATCTATACTGTTGACCAGCTGAAACTGTAGGTACGTATTTTGACACGTTAAGGTATCAGACTTAGGGTACTGGTCATTACTGTTAGAGTTGCTCCTGACACTGTCAGATGCAAGTCTTTGAGACATCAGTGTTAGTTGGGGATTGAAAACAAAACACCAGCTCTGCTGGCCATTGACATGTGGGTCTGTGAAAGCCAGAGGAAGTTCTTGTCTTGCTTTAAACTAACTGCATTATGTTTGCTGGCTCAGTTCTCTTAGTGCTTTCTCACAAGGTATCTCTTCTACAGCTGATTAGTAAAATGATGTCTGTACTCCCTCTGCTGGCTCTGCAAAAATAACTTTACTCAGACCAAATAGCTGAGTAGTACCTCTCAAATAACCGTATGCAAAATGCTGACTTATGAACAGCTTACTGAATGGAAGAGGGGTTTTCCTGAAAAATGGGTCAACAAATAGTTACTGAAAGCTAATCAGGTGTCTCAGATGCTATCTCCTGCTATAATGATAAACACTGGTGTTGTATATACCTTTGTAATTGTAGTATGGTCTGTTTTTGTGTGTCATTGATTGGATGGGGCTATCCAAGCCAAGATACTAAATACTTATACACCTAGACATATATTTGATGCCTATTTTTATTTTTCACAATTGTTGTACACGATGTGTACATAATATCTGGAAGCCTCACATGGGGGAGGGAGCAACTTATATCCTTCCATGAAGTACAGTGCTCTGTATGTTTGTTTGTTTATCCTCAGACTATTTATTTGTTCCCATGAGATACCAGATACTCAGCCAGGGTGAAAGAAAGGAGTTCAAGGAGTTCAAGACCTTGAACAAGGTCTCAGTGTATATATCATGAACACAGTGAAAGCGGTTGCTCTTGAAAGTCATGGACATCTTCATGTGCCAGTCCAATCTATTCTGCTTTCTTGTTTTTCTGATGTTTTGACTATCACATGATCGTTCTGGTTGTTTTTACTTTCTGGAATTTGAGGGTGGTGTGACAGTTTTGGAGGACTGAGGGAATAAACTTCCCTACTATACTAATCAGTAACTGTTCTGAAGCTGGACAAATGGCATAAGAAGCAAGATTGCCTTTTAGCATTTGTTCAGGATATCTCTGAACAAGAACCCCTGAGCCTTACAATGAGGAGAGTCTGGCTTCTTGTTGCTGAGTCTGAGGATGTATTCTGGCTTTTCATGCCCGCAAGGTACATTTCCTGGAAAGTACAGAGTCTTTTGTCCAGGCGTTTGGTAGTGTAATTCATGACTGTCAAATGCTTCAGAGCTGTGAGACTACTGTGCAAACCTGATTTAAGAATTCATTGCAGTCAAACGTTCTGGCTCTTCCAGTTAGACATCTCTTTTGGTATACCTGGGGCTGTCTGTAGTTACCTTTAGGCACTGCTATACTTGAAAGGGACTGCTTGGCTCTGTGACAGCAGGCAATTGCTTTGGCTTTCACACAGTTAGAGCAAGTCTTCTTGTAGTGACTGTTCACTCTACCATATAATATCCTGCTCTTCCAGTTTTTCCCTTTGGGCATGCTATTGTGGGTTTAGGTCCTAGAGTTTAGCCCTGTGACTTGGATATCTACCACTTACGATCAGAATTTAGAGTTTCATGGTCATGCTGAGTCACCTTTGGTTTATTATACAAAGATGTGTTTTAATAATGCTCATGTTAACAAGTAAACCACAACTTGCTGACCTGCATAATACAGGCCATAAAGTTTAACTGAATGCCTTGCCTTGAACCCAAGTCTTCTCAAGCAAGAGCGGCTGAGAAGTCTCAATGCACAAGGAAATGCTTCGTTTTTCTAGGAAAGCCTAGCATGGTTTTGACTTGGAGGAATCTGAGACTTCTCAAAATGGCTTAAAATAATAAATTATCTTAAAATAGCTAGCTTTAAGATTTTTTTCAGCAATTTTACTGTGAGGAAATGAAATATTTGAAAATAGTTGCTCGGTGAAATTTTTTTTTTTTTGGACAGCTAATGTCTTATTTTAATTATAGTTGCTCAACAAAAAGGTAGTGTTTTAGTAAGCACCTGCTTCTTTGAGTTCTAAGGAAGAAAGCTGTCTCAAAAGCTAGGCTGTGTTAATCGCATGCATGAGGCACCATGCATCAAACTAGGTTCTGGTCTCAACAGACAGCTGTGTACCTGTCTAAAATTGTTCCTTTGCATTTAGTTTGAGTCTGTTCTCTGGCTGTATAGTGTTTGAGAACATTGCCCAATTCCTTTACTTGGATAACTGCTCTGAACTGTGTACAAACAGCAGTAAAATTAGATATTTTTCCACCCTTGCTCCCCCCCTCAAAAAAAAAAAAAAAACCATTAAAAAACCCCAAACCACCAAATAATTTCATGCTGCTTTGCTGAGAGGGAAGGATTCCAGTAGGAATGGATACACATGCAAAACTGCCTCCTGTAGCAGGAGTAACTCTGTAGCACACTGAAAATGGTTTGCTATTAGATAGGCTAGAGAAAGACCTGCATGTTTGCTGCTGGTATGAGTCTACAGGTGCAAGGTACAGAAGTGCACTTAAGCATTCAGTGTAAACAGGTTTGTTCCGAAGGAGAGCTGGAAGCATTGTTTATAGGTTGTGCTGCTAAAGCTGTGAATGCTAAACACGAAGGATATTCATGATCCTGTTGGTATAAACAGAGGCCTGTTTTTAAGTACTCCTTTGCTTCAGAAAAGAAGGAAACAGCAGTATTTTAAAATATTGGAAGTAGAGTGAAGCTAGGAATTAAACTAAACATAGATACCATGGTAGAAGTTAGGTTTCAAACCTGCTCGACACAGTGCACAGACCTGAATGTGCACATAACTTAAATGAGCTAAGTCATAGTATAACTTCAAAATGAGGCACATGGTTGGTAACATGTGGGGCTCCTCAGTAAGAAGTTTCAGTTCTTTCTGAGCAGTGTTTGCTCGCCTGCCTACAGTGAACTTCAATTTGAAATGTCCTGTGAAGGCTAGCAGACTTCATACTTGCGCAATTCTTTTTCAAAATCTTGTCTACCTCAGGTTGTTTTTTGGAAACGCTTCTAGAATGATTCTTAATTAGGTTTTCAGACATGGCCACTTCTTGTGCTTTCTTTAACTCTATTTCCAAAAAAAAAAAAAAAGTCGCTCTTAATGGACTGAAGTAATTTATTTTTTTGGAAAAACGGTCTTAGCATGACTGCTTCCTAGCAACCTATTTTCTCCCTTGCAAATGGAGACACTGCCCTCTGTCCTTCAAGTTAGAGGCTTTTGAAGGTGCTGAGAAGCCAGTGGTGTCCTGGGAGGAAGGCAGGAACACAGGAGGCTGGTTGGGAAATGTAGTGGAGCACCGGGCGGCAGTGGGAAGACTTAACATGCATTTGCCAAAATTAACTCTGGAAGTACCAAGTCCCTAAGGGCAGGAGCTTATGGCAACTCATGTTACAACTGCTGTGTTGTGGTGCTGTATCATTCTTGTTTTGTGATACTTTGATGCCCTCCTCAATCATTTCCCTCTGTGGGGAAAGTCATTTCCCTGGGTCTGGCTGCAGACTGGAGGAGGTTCTCAGCTTCTCCACACTGTGTGCTGCAGTAAGGGAAGCTTAGGAGCTGCGAGGGTTAGATAAAAATGTAATTTAGCTTCTGGCTTTTCAGAGCTGGTCTGTGTGCCGCAGCTTATTGTATGGGAAAAGAAACTCATGGTGAGCTGAGGTGTGCTGCGGTCAGGCTGGGAATTGCGGTGGCTTTCCAAGGAAGTTCACTGGAATCTGAGAGCTGGGCATACAGATGTGGTTCTTGGAAGCATTTGTGCCTTCATCAGTGGCCAGCTGGAGTTAGTCTAACATGTAAACTTTTGCAGGTTGCTAGAAGTAAAGCACTTGGAGGACTGATACTGTCCTTCCCAATTCCCTTTCTTCAGATACACTCTTATGCTACTGCTGGAAATAATCTGACTGCAAACGTTGCAGAACATTACTGTGCACCACTGCAAACTAAACTGTCATGGGAAGTAGCTGTATGTAGAAGGAACAGAACAGGTCTGACGCAGCTGAGTCAGTGATGATCTGTAGCCTTTATAGATGAGTAGGCTCTTGGCCCTTAGGGTAAGCTGCAGCTGAGCTAATCATGCTAGGCTCCCGATTCAGATGTCCTTTTTCGTTGAGAGCTATAACTACCTGTACTGAACTACCACCTAGGAATTACTGCTGCAGGGTCAGAGCTGCCTTAGCGTGAGACTGGTGCTTCGGTGTGGGCATCGATGGCAGATATGCTGTAGGCACTGAGACTGCTGCCTCTCGGCCCTCTTTCCAATGGCTTTAAGCTTCAGTTGAGATGGGACTGAGGGAAGCAAATGTCCAGTCCTCAGCATTGAAGAGGCCCCACTGGTTGTCCAGAAGCGTTTCAAGGCATGGCCTTTCCCTGCTTGAAGCATTGTAAACATTGTACTGGAGCTAAGCAGGCACCAGTTCACTTCCTCATCTGAATGCCTGCTCTTATTTACTAATCTATATGAGCTGCTGTTTGACAGTAGCTATGAACTTCAAGCGGTGTCTGGCCTTGGTAGCAAAGTGATGTATCACATGATTTGTTTAGTGGCATGTCACTTTGTCTCAAATAGCAGAGGGAAAACCAACTTTTCTTAATGGAGATAAATGTTATCTTAAAGGTGGCAGCAACATAATAATTCTATGAAGGAGCTGCTCCCAGTAGTAGTAGCTGATTCGTATGTCCATCCCTTAAGGTTAGCGTATCTACGTGGCCTTTATGACTTCTACAAATAAATCGTCTGCTGGAAAAACTTCTGAGGAATCTGTTGTGGTAACTTGTTTGGCTAGTAGTAGAAACTTTAAATATTTTTGGCTTTGTTTTGTTGCTGTGGAAAAAATGCTTTTTGGATAGCTGCTTTCTGCAGGCTGCAAGTATCCCAAATTTAGACTGAAAAGGACTGTAATATATGCCTACAGTAAGTTAGTGTGATGATGGAGGCTTGGGAACATGCATGGTGCTTTTTTTGGATCTTTTTTTTTTTTTTTCCCTCTTCGGATCCAGAGGAGATGATCCTGTTGCTGGAAAAAATAAAAATATAAAATAAGTAAATCTTAAAGATCATGAAAGTGGTGGCGCTAGAGTGGAGAGAAGTCAAGAGTGGTAAAGGACAAGGTGCCAAAACTGCTTGAAGTGCTGGGTGTCCCCTGGCAGATGGATTTAGTGCAGGACCAAAACAAGGCTGAGTCACAGTGAAAGAGGAGTAAAAAGGCACACAAGAAGTTACCGTGCTAAGCCTTGTATTAATGTGGCGGCAGGATTTTGCATAGTTTATTACTCATTAATAGTGTTGCCAGCTAATGTAGGTTTTCCCTGTGTGAAAAGATAAGGATAGTAGAAATAATAAGGACAGAAGGTGAAAGTTGGTAGAGCTTTTAGTGCTAAAGAAGGAGAGCTGTCTCTGTGGGTGTAAGCCTTACCCTCGGTGTTGTAGCACAGTTGTACCTTTGGTCATCTGAGGATGGTGACAAGCTTGCTACTTGGCTTGTTAGACCTCGTAAATTGCTCTGATGGGAATTGCAGCTTTGTGCATCTTATTTACCAACAGTGTTTATATACCCCCTGCCCACGTTGAAGAAATGAACTCTGCCGAAGTAATTCTGTCCGTATATTTAATGATGGACCAGTAATTGTCACACAACTCTTAGAGACCACAAGGCATTTAATTCATCATTGTTCTGTGGACACATACCAATAGCTATATTGCAGTAACGCTTCATTGCATGGAGGGGCTGGGATAGTGTGGTGAAGCCAACCCTGCATAAATGAGAGAGTTGTTTAAAAGTAGCTGAAAGAGCAGGATAGCGCAGGCAGCATGAGAATTTAGCCTTTAAATAGCCGTCAGGCTCTAGAAAGACCAAAAAGTATAGTCGTGAGAAAAGAGCATTTCTGAAACTGGAGAAGTGCCCTAAGGATAAAGCAGTATGCAATGTCACTAAATGGTAAAACATACCAGGTAATGCAATGAGACTTAACTTATTGAAGCTACTTCTTAAACTGTACCAGAAGGGGAAAGCCTGCTAGAATGGCTTAATGAGCTAAGCTCTCAAAATTTATCCAAATAGCTAAAGGGATGCTCAGTGTAACCATAATGAAGTTCGCAAAAGATTCCACAGTGTTACTTCTGCAAAGCCATAAAGTGGATTCTCACATTCAAATGTTGGAGGAAAAAAAAAAGGGGGAGGGGGAGGACCCACCTCCATCAGGAGCAGCAAACTTGTGCAGTAATTCATGAAGAGCTACATAAAAATCATAACTGGTCTACCCTTGAATTAACAAACTTTGTTTCCTTGGCAATAGGAGATGGCAAATGTAATAGCTTTTGAAAAGGGTTTTCTCACAACTCTTCAGCCAGTTTTTCTGGTGTATTTCTTGCAGGCAGGGATTAATATGGCATACAGGGGAGCCTAGCATTTTTCAAAAAGTAAGCTTTAAGAGTAAGGGTAAGGATGAACTGTTCGTGTATTTCCAAAAGGCTTTTGAAAAATCTCGAGATGAAAGCTCTTGAACTGGCATGTTACAGGACAACAGGAAAGCTTCTTAAATGTGGGCTGCAAGAGAACAAAACAAATATTCCACTTGGCATTAGTGTCTGCTCATTGAGATAGGTCACCAGAGCTGGGCTTTTTGTTTTGGTTGTGCTTTTATATTTTTAGTTCCAAACCATCACTTAAGAGGGGTGTGGGAGAATGATGGTTTTGAGGATTATGAATGGCCATTTGCTATATAAATCTGGCTGTTTCTATATTGTTCTTACAGTTCAATTATCATATAGAAGAATATTTATTTCTACTGTTTTTACACAGCAGTAAGCTAGTCCAAGGTAGCAAAAAAGTCTTCAGACTTTTCCAAATTAATTGTACTGCCCTAATTGAAAGGAGTCAGTCATACACAGAGTGACTTTATGGGAGTAATTAGGTTTAATCTCATTAGGTATAAATATTTCCCAGTACTCCTAGGACTAATCTAAAATTTCACTCTGGGTTTCCTGAACATAGAAGGAATCAGGTGGGTAGCTCAGGGCTTTTGGCCCCTCTTTGTATGTAACCATACCAGGAAGTATGGTTACAATCAAAAAGCCACAGCTCTACTTAAGTGGATTTAATATTCTTCTAGAAGAAGAAAAGGGGTGTGCATATCAAGGTGAAAGGAGAAACGTCTTGTTCTGGCTGAAATGCTACATACAATTTAACTTGCCCATGTTTTAATATAAATGGGGGCATCGTGCTCTGAAATGAGGAATGATAATTTCTGGTGTTAGGAACTCCTCCAAGATGACTTCAGCTTCAGAGCAGAGAAATTTTCACCTTTGCTGCTTACTGTCTTATGAGAAGGGAAGAAAATCATTGCTCAAACGGAATAAAGCTGTCATAGTGGTATGCACGTATAGTGTTGTGGGAAATAGAAGGTGGAAGTAAAAATAGAGGTAACGTCAGAATTGTGTGTTTAGCTGAGAATGTATTGGAAGTAGGTTTAGGCAGCAAAAAACAGACTCGGAGTGGGGGGTTAAAATAAATAATAATCGCTCAAGGAAAGTAATATACCTGTGGGAATAACTGTTATGAGGAATTCACAGCCTGTTTTGCTCTGAGTCATGATTATTGTCAGAATGGACCAGCTGGATGCGTTTCCTACAGACATGCGCTAACCTTTAAATACAACAAGTAACTAAAATCCAGGACTCCAGTTCCAGCTCTGTTGGATGAAGTTTGGCACAGTTTCCGTCTCACTTTCCTTTTACTTGAAACTTGGCTGCGTGTAGCACTGTCATGGGCTCAGGATATGCCTCATTTAACACATGCCTGACAGGTTTTGTGACTGGAATGCGTCTTGTAGTTTGGGAATGCGAGCAAGCTCTGTTGTAATCTAATGATGCATAATTTTAATTAGCACAATGTCATATGTTACCTTCTCTTTTATAGAAAAAGTTCTGCTTCTTGTGCTGTAATTTTTGCCAGTGCTGTTTGGGTAAACCCAGAAAAGTATAGTAAGTCGTTCGTGAGGCTATTAATCTGTATATATGTCAGTGAATGACTTTACTGGCCCCCTGCTATCCCTCCCCCCCGACTTTTAGGGCTATATATTAAGTTATTAACATGACAGACCTGTTAATAGAACTTAGATGACAGCACAATTATCCTGAATAAACATTTTTAGCCTGGACTATGCAGGATTAAGAGACTTTAAATCCTCAGTCATCTATTTCAGGGCCTGATGGATCTGACCTAAAGTACGAGATTGGGCATTAGGCAAGCAAACTTATTTTTTTTCAATTTCATTTTTAAACTCCAGTAGATGGGAATCCTGTGATATCCCACGTCTGCCTTCAGCCATCAGCTGTCTTAGTCCAAATTTTGGCAGCTCTGCTCATCTCAAGTTATCTGAGGAAGCTGACGCACACAGTAAATGCATCTTAGGTACTTGAACACACTAGAAATAATGCCTGATGGGACAAAGTCATATCTAGAGGTTAAAACTTATTTCATGTGGGATTATAGTCTTAACTTGGAATTACGTGGCATTATAAACACTCCTGTCAAATGTAGCCTTTTTGTTTTTGTTTGATGTCACTGCAGAGCAAAAAGGAGCTGAGATCATTAGAAGACAGTACTGACAAGGATGCTTCAGGTCCTGTGGGTCAAACAGGGAAAAAGCCCTTTGAGTGTTGGTCAGGGTGGTGGACTGCAGGAGGCCCCTTGACGTATTTGGAATAATTTTTGTTTCCAGAAAAAGCAATTGAGTAGTTAAAAACTCAACTCTTCTGAATGTGTTAGGGGCATGAAGTGTTACCAGTGTGGAAAGAAGTATTTGGCATCTCGTGGATGACTCAGCATCGTAACATGAAGTAGGAAAATAGGAACACCTAGTGTTTTAAATACCTGGAACACTGGATGCTTTCTGTAATTTGACAGGCTGATGACGGCATTGACTTTATTCTCTAGGGCTTCCCAGTATGTCTCAGTCTGTTGTTCTTTGGAAACGTCTGTATGTTTTTCTAAAGGCCTGCTTGTTTGACCAGTCTCTCCTTACTTCTATTTAGTTTTCTTGTTAAAGTCAAAATACCTTCAGAAAGCTGGTGATTAGTTTAGGCTTTTGATAAAACAGCTCATCTGCTAAGACTACTCCATACAGTACTTTCCAGTCTCGTTTCTTAATCCAGCTGTCATTGTAGTTCGGGACAACTTGCTTCATGACTGTGGAAGTGCCAGGGCTTGGAAGAGGCATGGCAGTGCAGTTTGGCCTGGTGTTATAAAACCATGTCCGCTTGCTTGCTGGGCTCCTTGCAGAGGCTGCAGAGTGAGCTGCTTTGTAGGAGAAGGTCATGTTGTTTGTGCTGTGCATGACCATTAATACAAAGGAAAACTCAGCAGCTCGATGTTTATGGTAAAGGGATTGAAATCCACCATTACTAGTTGCCTAATGACTCACCTTTATGACTGTTACAGCTTTCTCTTACTGCCCTGGAAATAGGGAGGGAAAGATGTGGGAGTCCTTTGCCTGAAAATTGCTAATTTGTCCTGCTGAATTTACGTCAGGCTACTGAAGACCTAATTTGTTAGGTGTCATTTCAATAAGAACTAGTTTGGGGTCTTAAAGCAAATCAAACTATGTTAGATGAAATGGCTGCTACAGAGATCATGGTCACGGTAGTCACCAGTAGTCCTTTAGGTAAATCGTAAATACCAGTGTTTACATCCACTGCAGAGTCTGGAATGGCAGCCAGTTTTATTTCAGCTAAGTACATCTGCCTCCCAGGAGATTAAGCTTCAGAACAAAATAAAATTTCTCTTAGAAAACTCAGCAAAATTCAGAACCCTTGATTAATTTACTGCTTAGAAGACAGGAGCTGTAATAAACAAAACTTGTCAGAACAATGCTGCTAGGCACACGTAGGGCTGGAAGGTGATGTGTTTAAAAACTCCGTGTTGTTGAGCATCTCCTGTGGCTGTGCACTCGCGTTTAGCTCTTCCATCTTCCTTCAGCTGCCCCTTCAGAAGCCAGGCTCTGAGACGCCTACGCCAGAACAGCAGCAGCGTGCCACGAAGCGACTTGACTCCTCTACACGTTCGCTTACGCATGTTTTAACCTGCAGGATCGTGACCTGTAACTGCCTGCTATTCTTTATGAGACTCTCATTTAATTCGCAGTTGCTTGCATTTACTGTGAAGCAGGTGATGAATTTCTGTAGTATTCCAAGCTGGTGGAAGGGTCTGTCTCTTTAAAACAGAAAACTGACCCTCCAGAGCAGAAGACCTCAGACTTTCAGCATGCTCTCCAGGTCAATTTATTACAATTACTTTCCAGTATAATAATACTATGGACAACTTTTTCCTCCCCTCCCTAATCATGCAATAGCTTGAGGCTATGGAACATACCCAATACTGTGGATTTCAACCTAACGTATGTGAAGGCATATTATATTTTTTCAGTGTTTTGAAAGCACTTTTATAAAATGTTAAAAACAGATTAAAATGGTACAACAACTGAAACATATGGGGACAGTTCTTATCACTGCAGCCTCTTGGTATGTAGATCTGTCCGGTCTTCATTGAACTAATTAGATTAAACAAAGGCTTTCCTGAGATAATCACTTTGCAAGCCTTTTCCTATATTACAGCAACCAGCTTTACTCTGTTGTTGAAGGTCAAATGCTAGTACCAGCTAATGCTTAAAGTCTGAATGCATAGTGTTCAAGCAGATGAATAAATAAATTGAGTAGCACAGGATATGTAATTGTCGAAGCTTTGACTCTTGAGATTTTGCTGGAGTTTTTAAGATTTAATTTTCTTAATGCATATTAAAATGTTTCCTGCAGATTGGTTACTCCTTGAAGCCAGTATTAAATGTGAATTAAATAACTGGAAAGGTTTGGGTAGGTCTTTATTGGTGTCTTAGGTCCTGTGTGTCCTGGCAATAGTGATTAAGCTACATCAGACTTCTGCTGTTCACATTTTCATTGTGTGTTGCCACTTCAAACTATTACTGCAAGGTGGCTTTAATTTTAACAAATGTAGAAGAAGGATTATTGCTTGCTTCCAAATACAGGGTTTAGTATTGCTTCTGCCTGTCAAGGACTGCTTGTAGAGACCCTTTCTGAAACATGCTCAACTTTCAGGGCTGTCTCGATAGCAGTTGTTTTGTTTTGTTTTTTTCCTATTTTCATGTTTTCTATTTAGGGTGTTAAAACACTGCGCGGAACATTACAGCTTCTTCTACTGCTTGGTCAACGCACCGTGTTCTGGTGGCACCTGATAGAGTTATAGGCTATGGGCTCATCATGCTTTGGTAAACATCTCCCCACACAGGCTTTTGAGTTTGCCTTTTCTGATCCGACTGCAGAGGCTCACGAGGCGATGCAACCTGCAGCACTGGTGAAAATATCAAACCTTTGGTTCAATGATTTTTGAATTATTGTCTTCGTCTCGTAACAAAGCATACTGATGTTATTCAACATCAGATTGATTTGGGTATGGAGTTCAGGATGCTGTACTCCTGGTAGGCACCCACAATGACATTACGTATCAGTGAAGCTGCTACAGTCGGAGAACCCTGGAGTCTTTTCAGAGAGACTTGCACGAGTATCTGAATCCTGCCTACAACGGTATCGACTTTTTCCATCAGGTGCCTCTTCAAGTGCAGGAGTTTTAGTCATCTGAGTGTGACAGACAATACCTCTACAGTTACTGGTAGTCCAAGTGATAAGGAGACAAGGTTGATGTGCCGAATGGAAGACTGACTTCTCCCTTGTTACCACCTGGTGCACAGCTTTCAGCTGGACAGTGACATACCTTCAGCTGAATTAAACTTTAAATAAGCTGCAACTTCAGTAATGGCTTGCAAGTGACTGGTAGTTCTGATAACTGTTACCTGATTTTAAAATTTGGGATATTAGCAGATTGGAAGTTTAGGGTGAATTGCTTCAGAGCTATAACTCTATAATGCTTTGGAGCTCTTGCTCAAATAAGGTCTCAAATGGCTGTTGCAAGAATTGAATTTGGAACTGGAACACTGATCAAAACAAAATAATCTGATACTGGGAAAGATAAATATTATTAGATGACCTGTGTGGCTTAAGAAATACACTTTCTTTTGGTACTGGAGTTTCAGTGTTTATAGTTTCATTATGCATTGCCACTTTCTTGTTACAGTGGACTGTTGGAACTTGCTGTAACAGGAAACAATTGAATGTTGCAAGGCTTGGCATCGAGCCTCATAAAGGATATTTCTTAAAGACACTTGTAGTGAGATTTTTTCAGTAGAAATCAGCAAAGAAACTAGGTTAAGATACACATCCATTCTGTACTCATGTGCTTTTATATTGTCTGTTGAAATACCTGGTAAAAATGGGCTACTGGAGCAGATTCTTTCTGATCCGATTTGGTGTAACAGTTACTGATGTTTACAAAGGTTTTATGATTTGGAGAACTGGTCTTGCTCAGCATTCAGGATTTAAAGAGTCTGTTCCTCTGAATTTTCCAGAGCTACTTCTGAGCAGGGTCATACAGAGTTGTCTGTAATGTTACTAAAACTGATTTGCAGAACTGCGCTGTTCTTGTAGTATTAATGTAAGTTCTTGGAGCTGTGTGGGAACCCTAAGGATCAGATCTGTTGGTATGTTAGAACATCGCTGAGGTACTTCAGAATACCGAAAGGGCTTCTCAGGTGTAACCTGTTAGCAATATGTAATCACTACATTATTATGTCGTAGTGAAAATGGATCTAGATGTAACAAAAATGATAGAGTGGAGTATGAAGCATAGTATGAGCTACTGATTAAGCGATATTATTGCTCTTCTGATGACTACGCATGGAAACAAGTCTTGGCATGGCTCATCAGTACTCCATTGCAAAGTTTTTTCAGTAGGAAGTTAGCAATGACTACAGCTGTAGCTTTTCCTAACCTCATATCTGTACTTGGATTTGGGAGTATTTGGGCCTAAAGTGCAGAGCTACTGTGAGAGGCTTGAGCTGAGCTTTTCTTAAGGCTGGCCAGCTTTAATTAAATTTGAATTAATTTTGATTGTAATTAGTTGTGGGGCATTCTGCTTGGTCTATTCTTGCACAATTAGCAGCTGCTGCATCTACTCCATAGCTATACAAACTCATTTGCCTGATCTGCTTCTTATTATGCTGTCACAGCTTGTGATCAGATGCCAACTGATAAATCCTAGGCTCCCAGTTGGCCAACAGCATCTAGCTTTTGGCATTTAGTTAAAGATGTGGTGTGGCTTTAAAGAGCACTCTTTCATACATGAGCTTACATGAGTTTCTTTACTTACAGGGTACTGTAGTAGAACTTGTTAGAGTCAGCTGAAGAATACTTGTTAATCAAATCAGTGCATCCTAGAATGCAGGTTAACACCATTGAAATGGGCTCTTAAACTACTGTAGTAGTTTTTTTTTTTATGCAACATGGAGAAAGCTATCAAGGTGTGAACTGAAATTTTTAATTTATTTAACCTGTTGGTATTATGGGATGTGGAAGTTTTATGCATATGAATATTGATTGCTTTATGCTTTTTATCTCTCTTCAGAAAGAAGCCATATCTGGTCTTTTCTCAGGATTTTCCAGTGATAGGACTAGAAGAAGAGCTGTAGTAGTGACACTGTCACTCCTGCATCTTTCAGCATCAATGGCTGTCTTCAGTGCAAATGCAGTGCTGTGCCTGGGTGCTCAAAGTGGTAGATCAGCTACGGATGTAGCCTATTGTTTCCAGAGCAGAGAACCGAGACTCTGCTGCAACACTGACCTTAAATTTCTGGTAATCAGGTGCTTACACCTAGACATGAACACAGTAGTTGAGCCAAACAGTCCTCTGACCTGGCAGGGCAATAGTCAGAATTATTTTCTTTCCGATGTGACTCTACCTTTACAAAGCAACATAGTCTGGTAACTGCTTGCCTTTGCTAGGCAATGACTACATGAGGTGGTAAGCACTCAGTACAACAATACCAGAGTTTCTAGATGAGTTCCACTAGATTTGAATGCTTCTTATGGCGTGATGGGGGTGGCAAAGGGACATATGGCACCTTGTGGTCTTGTTGAGCTGGAAGTGCCCAGGTTATTTTTTTCATTTGAGGCTGGCAGCCGTAATGTTTCACAGGTGAATATATGGTTATTTGTGCTCACCCTGCCATGTTGATTAAGCTGACCTATGTGATCAGACTCCTGTCTTTTCTGCACACAGCAGATCTTTATATAGGCATGAAGAGTTTGTGCATTCACTGTTCTGTTAAGTGGATACATGTGTATGTGAAAGAAGCATCAGCCGAGTGGGGAAAAAAACAGTGCCTGTGCAGGTTGAGAGTCCTGTGGGTTGGGGTTAATTTCTCAGCTACAGTGCTCTCTTAATCAGATGGAAGAGCTGACCTTAGTCTCCTATATCCCTTCTGTAGGAGGTGCAATTCATTGTGCAATTCGTTGCTCTATGCAAATAATAAAATGCAGATGCTGTGGGAGGCTTTGGCTGATGAAATGGGCTGGAGCGGGGTGCTAAAACTGTTTGGACGTGAAAATGTACTAAGACCTAGGTCTGTCTGATATAATATACTTAGTTACACTACAAATGTAGTTCCTGCGCTGATTAGCTTTGTGTTGAAACTGTTTTCCTTGAGGACTGCAGAAATGAGTTCATGTGAATGCACAAAAAGCTTGCTCATCTCGAACTCCGAGGCTTCCTGATATGTTGGAAATAATTTGGAATTTGTAATTTGAGTATATTCTTACCACGTGTGGCACCCATGGTGGATTTTCCAAACTCCATTTTCTTGGTAACTGACTTACTCCAAGGTGTTTATAAAGGTTTCCTGTTGATGATGAACCACAGGGATGTACCAAGTAGAATTTAAGACTTAAAGGCTACAACTCTTCTTAGAAGTTCTAAAGTATAATAATGCAAGGTTATTTTGGGACTGGAAACATCCATTTTATGCCTTGTCACTTTGCCAGCTGAATATGGACTAAAAATATGATAGGAAATATGAAGAACTTGTTGTTGGGCAGAAAAAGGTTCTGTAATCTCAATACAAAAAAGATTGTCTTACAGTGTGCTATGTAACTGAAGGTGTGTTTGTTCTTTCCCCAGATTGTACCTGTCATTTGGCTTGGAGAGCACAGCTCGCCATGGGACGGCCTCAACGATATCTCTCCAGAAGGGGTCTCTTACTTGGGTGATGTGTCTGCTGTCCTGACTGTCTTCATACCCAAAGGATTTATTTTCCTTTTGGAAATATTTTAAATTGAAATCTTGTTCCTTACTGGAAACTGTGTACACTAAAGACTGCAAGCATCATGGGTGATATGGCAAACAACTCAGTTGCATATACTGGTGTAAAAAATGCTGTCAAAGAAGCTAATCATGGAGATTTTGGAGTCACTCTTGCAGAGCTCCGTTCTCTTATGGAACTTCGAGCTACAGATGCACTGCATAAAATACAGGAATGCTATGGAGATGTACAGGGCATCTGTACAAAATTGAAAACTTCACCAAATGAAGGTAAGTCAATTTTCACACTACTATTGAGGAAATTCCACTTATGAAAAACTTGAGTCAAGTAAGCTATTTCTAAAAAAATAAAGTTTATAAAGATATTTTATTATTATAGTAACTGTCTCTAACTCCTGTAAGACAGGATGATACTTCAGTGATAATAAATAAGCAAGGGTTTTCAGCTTGCCTAACTGCGTGCACCATTTTGAACTAGCGGCAAAATTGCACTTAGGAGGGAACTTTGATGTAGGAATCCAGATATGAAATGAAATAGCAATACAACATAGCAATGTTTTTTTTAAACTTGGTGTGAATGTTTTGTGAATTGTTCATGTGACCTGTAGTTCACAATTTAGATTATGCTGTTGTAGAACACGAGGTTTTAATAATCTAATGGAGGGCTTATTAATATGTTGTTAATTGTGCTTTGCTACCCACTTCTTGCATTCCTTAATGCAGCAGTTTTCAAACTGGTGTCGTCTGTTTTGTTATTGCACTGCAGTGAACTCATAATAGCCATATCTAACTTACAAGTCTACCTTAGATCAAGTGAGAATTGCAGCAATACACAACTGTTGATATAGCTTTAGGCGCTAAGACATACTGTGACCATTGGGAGAAGGTATGCAAAGTGATCATGCAATCTCTAGAAATAAGCATCTTCAGAGAAGTTTTTGCCATTTCAGGCTCAGTGCCGTTCTGTGAATGTGACTATAAATGTAACAAGTCTCCTTCCTGAGAGCCTTGCAGAAGTTTTCCTTAAGATCTAGTCATCTCTTCCAGTTGAAAGGAAAGCTGTGAGCTTTAATTTGTGAAAGATAGGTTCAAGTTATTTGCTTGAGATAATTTGAAGTCCTGCTGTTGCTTGTGTCTGATACCAAGTACCAAAGTCAAGATACTGGCAAATTCTGGTGTCTCAGCATTTAAGTGCTTCCCTGGCTCTTAACCAGCTTCATGTTGGTGGCAGTGAAGTACCTTGAGAGCTGTACTTTCTGTTCTTCAGAAATGCTATGGAAATGTTTGTCTCCTTGGCTCAAGCACAGCCTACTAATGCTGTAAGGTACCTCTTGGTACATCAGCATGTAGCATGTTTTGGCTTGATCTGCTTTTGAAGCCGGACGCCTTACATTCAGACTCCCGAAATGATTTCAGAAGGTCAGCTGGCTTCCTCTTGCCAAACAGCAGGTAGCCAGCTCATACGCCTGACCTGCCGGTAGACCAGTTCTAGGCTGAAGAAGAAACCTCTAAAACCTGAGGAGTGCAAACTTTGTTTCTTGGCTTCAACTTAGTGCACACGCACAAAGCACTGCTGTGTGCAAGAAGCATAACATCGCTTGGGTAAGAGCAGCAGTCTCCTAGCACCCCATTGACCTGCTGAATAGCATTGAAAGGCAATTTCTCTTTTCAGTGGAAAAAATCCATAGTACTCTACAAAGAGTACCTGAACTGAGGGGGAAATCCAGTTCTGCAGTGGTCTGTGAGGTTTAAGGCCCATTATTACTGCGAGCTAGAGGAGCATGTGATTGTAGACGAACAGGATGAACTAAGCACCACATGCCTAGTGTACTGCAGGGTTTACTTTGTTCATGTCCCATAAAGTAACTGTCAGATTAATGCATGGGAATCATGAGTGAGAATATACTAAAAACAGAATAGTTAGATGCCCTTTCCCACAGATTGAATCTGCTGTACCTGAGGACTGTGTGACGAAGGCCTTTCCTTTTTAAGATCTTGACATTTATATGTATTTAACTGATTACAGTACAGTACAATTGCTAACTTGATAAAAGACAAAAGCCTTTTCTGATGTGTGACAGCAGCTCATAAACGCAGCAAGGCTTCAATAGTCAAACTTGATAATTAGCTCAGAAAAGACTGAGTTATAGAATAGTGTCTTCTGCAAAGATGCTGTTTTTGTTCTAAATCACTACATGAATTTTTAGAGAACAAGATTTTTAATAAGGCAAACTAATTTCTCATGGAGGTGTTGGTGTAGAATTAATGTAGGAGAACTAGGTCTCTTGTCAAATTCAAGTTGTAAATATAGAAACAGAAAGTTCTAATGGAGAAAATCTATGCAGGACTATGAAGGCTGCTTAGGAGATAGACTCAATGATCTTTGTTGGTCCCTTCCAACTCAGGATATTCTGATTTTGTTCTGTGCAATTTATTGTACTTGTTATAATTCTCTGAAGTCTTGAGTGTACGTCTGCAAGGCCCTATGGCATTTCTTCCCATTCAGAAGGTCTCTGTATGATAGGAAATGCTGACTTGCATAACTGCCAGTAGCTTCACAGCTAAAGTACATGTAGTTTTGAAATATTACACAGTGAACAAGTTCAGTTTGTGTAATTTCTTGCTTTGGAGTTCTTGACAATGTAGACAGTATCTCCTTTCAGACCTACCTGACATAAAATGAGAAATGGGAACTGTCCTTTGCCAGTATTATTAGAAAAGACACTTTTTTACTCCTTAGTATTTAACACTTATGTCCTTTGTATGTGTACAAGTTCATATAAATGTGAATAAATGAACGTTTGACACATCTGTAATAGCAAAATCCCATGTGTTCTGGGGAGGTGGACCACCATCGGTTTTTCCATAGATCTACATCATTTTGATTTTCTCGTAGTTTCTGCTTCTAGATTTCTAATAAATTTTTATATAAAGCTTCAGCTAGGCCCTTCCCCAATATTTTTCAAATTTAAACCCAAATAAAAGAAATTACCCTAGTTAAAATACGTAATGAATAATGTAGTGCAGTAGTTCAGACCTTGGGCCTGTAGATTGTGAACTATGAAATTACTAACCTTGTGGTAAATACAGCAGGTTCAGTAGCTGCTCACAGTTGCTTATGGTGAATACTAAAAATCCAAATGCTATTTATCTTCGCTAGGTGTATTTACTAGTCTTTGTTTAGTGATGCTGATAGTAGCTTAACTTTATATAGCTTTGTTAGAAAATGCTTTTCGTTCTTCGGAGACTTTTACTGTATACTTCTGATATTGTGCCTCCTGTGAAGGGAGGAGGAAAATGGTATCACTGACATCATGTAAATGATCTTCTAAACACTGCCGTACTAAAAAGAAGAGATAAATAGTATCTCTGGTAAAACAGAAATATGGTGCAGCCTTTTGGAATGGCCAAACTATCCAGAGTTTCTCCAGATACCCTCATATAGCTTAATTTTGAAAATGGTCTTGCTGTGCTCTTAGTTTTAGAGAGAAGGTAAGCACCTCAAAGCTTGAACTTAAAGAAGCATAGTGTTACAGCTGACCAGTAAAATTGTGCCTGTGTTAAACCTCCAAAGCTGTGAGTTCAAGGTGAATGTAACAGTGCTGGAATAAACCTAACTTACTGTATAAACCAAGGGTATGTTTAAATCTGTTTGATTTTGAAATGATCCACAGATAATATTTATGCTTTTCAGTTAGGTGATTACATAGTAGCTTTTGCATTTAAAACTGAGCTTTGCAGTTCAGTAGTCTTTGCAAAGTGTCTTGAAATACCATGTAATGGTTCTGTTAGAAACGCTAAATACTTCACTTAATATGAAAACCAGTTTCACACTTGTTGATTACCTAGCATGTTTTAATCCCTTATTCCCAAGCAGCTGGGTTGACGGTTTTCTTAAAAGCAGTTTTTCAGTAGTTGTCTTTATGTAGGTACTGATGATGATAAAGCTTGGGATGATAGGGTTGAAGTATCCGGAGTTCTGCTCTGAACACATCCAGAAATTTGGCCATACTGCCTTCAAAAGGAAGCTAGTGGTGTATATTTAAACTTGTTGTGAAGGGTTAGGCAGGTGGAAATTGTTGAGGTAAAGGTGTACTTATGAAAGACCTTGAGTCCATGACCTTGCACTGAATATACTTGGACTTGGTATTCCTTTATTTTTAAGGACTCAGCTAACTGTTCTAACTGTTGAAACACATGAAGTGTTTTCTAGTGAATGCCCCTCACTCTTAACCGCTGGTGTCCCTTAAGGGTGGTGCAAGAGTTGAGGCAGTGAAGAGGATTCAGAAAGAAATACACCACCTTAGAAAGAAGGCAGGTGAAAGAAAAGCAGAAAGAAAGCTGAGGTGAAAAACCATAAGGACCACTTGCGCAGTGCCCAAGACAAACTCTGTCTGTGTCAGAAGGGGTGTCAAGAGACTGAAGCTTCAGAACAGCCATAGGCTGCTGCCCGGGTGGAGGCAGCACTGTGAGGTGGCTCCTCTCTCCTCGTCATGCCCAGAGAGCTTTGCCAGACTTTCACAGCATTTTTATCATAATTAAACAGTACATAATATAAATACTACGGATGCTGTATTTATCACACAATATTTTATTAATTAGACGCATTGTGTTAGAATTAGAACTGTGGGAGCCTAGGATGCTGTCTCTGAATACCCAACCCCTACCAGGGGAACCAGAGCTGGCATCCCAGCCAGCGGCCATCCCAAATCTGCGTGGTGCTGCTCGGCCTCTACAGCAGTGACTGCTAACAATCTCATCTTCTAAACCTGTTTGCTTTGTACAAGAATGTCTGTTACTGTTACTCTGCTGCCATGCCATGTTATGTGCAAGTCAGTATACTTTAATTTTAATTTATATTGGCAAATTGTGAATTATGAAATATAGCAAGTCTGGTTTAAGGATGATTCTTATGTAATTATACTTGATAGATGTCTCTTTGTTATTGTTTCCAAAAATATGGAGTGGCACTTGACCCTGTGAATGGGGAATATCAATCATTTCTAGCATGAAGGTGAAATGCAAATGAGTGTCACTAACTTTGTCTTCTTATTAAATAGGTTTAAGTGGAAATCCAGCAGATATAGAAAGGAGAGAAGCAGTTTTTGGGAAGAACTTTATACCTCCTAAAAAGCCAAAAACTTTTCTTCAGTTAGTATGGGAAGCACTACAGGATGTTACACTAATTATATTAGAAATTGCAGCTGTAGTATCCTTGGGCCTTTCTTTTTACCAGCCTCCAGGAGGGAATGAAGCATGTAAGTAAATATTTGAAAAAGTAGTTATCTACCTATGTTACACTACTGATTCCTATGGTCCAGCATGCTTACACTGTAAATATGATGGGAGATAAGTCTGGAAACACAGCTGATTGTTTCTTATTAAGACAACAATGCTAAAATTCTACCTTGACTTAAAAAGGCAAGACTTCCTTGCTCATGATCTGGGCTGATTCTAACCAAAGCAATGGTAAAGGCGAAGTGCAAGTAGCAGGATCTATGTCCTGTTTTAGACTAGTCAAGCTTCTGTGCAACTATACTTGTATCTTTGCCTCAAATATTTAAGCAATTTGAGTTGTCAGTACTTTCTCTGTGGAGTCAGCATGTCTTACCTTTTCCTTGATTTGCAATATGACACTGGTAACTTTCCACTTTAAGAAACAAAGATATGTTTATAGTTTGAAACAGAAGGTGAAGGGATCTGGCCTTTGTTAAACCAAATGCTTGCAGTTGTATGTGGTTTATTAAGAGAAAGATAAAGTAGGAAATGTTGACAAAGCAGAAGGTAGATAACCAGTTGTCCAATCTGGCCATCTTATCATCAATCATTTAACAAGATAATATGGACCAGGTAACTTTGTATCAATTTCTCTTATGCTCAAGGGAGCAGGGATGTAAATTCTAGGTGCTTTAACTTCATTGAGCTGCTCTATCTTTCAGGTTCTATAGCTTCTTTGTGTATTACCATTACTGAAAATGAATGTAAAATTGTGACAAAGGCTGGCAAAGAAAATGTTTAGCAATCTCTAGTAGTTTCTTCTGTTTGGGAAAACATTTTTAATGAAATAACTATGTAAACTTAAATCTCTAAAACTTGTTTTCTACAGTATGTGGATCAGTAAATGTTGGTGAAGAGGAGGAAGAATCTGAAGCAGGCTGGATTGAAGGAGCAGCAATCCTCCTGTCTGTAGTTTGTGTGGTATTAGTAACAGCTTTCAACGATTGGAGTAAAGAGAAACAATTTCGGGGATTGCAGAGCCGTATTGAACAAGAACAGAAATTCACGGTCATCAGAGGTGGCCAAGTCATCCAGATACCAGTAGCTGACATAATTGTTGGAGATATTGCACAAGTGAAATACGGTAAACATACTTTTAAAGTTGAAGTTTTATTTTATTTGTAAAGAAGGATCCGAAGTCAACACGCCTAATCATCTTTTGTAGGTGATCTTTTGCCAGCTGATGGTATACTCATTCAAGGAAATGACCTCAAAATTGATGAAAGCTCGCTGACTGGAGAATCTGATCATGTTAAGAAGTCTCTGGACAGGGATCCTATGCTGCTTTCAGGTGTGTAGCATTTGACAATTCTTGAAGAAAGTGGTTAGTTTTCTATGGGGACTGGCTGTTTTAAATTATGAGATCAAAATCTAGTGAACTGGACCATATCTAGCCTGCTTCCTAGAAGTATCCAGAAACAGCGCAACTTCATCAAAACCTGGTCGAAGTGAAGTAACAGTTGCCTAAAGCTGAACAACAATTTGTGTGTTTGCTTATGGCTTTATTTTCCAGGTAGTTTTGGCATGTATATTATTATGTTTTAAGAGCTCTATATGCATAATCTTATGATTCTGTAAGTGTGAAGTTTGAGAATGGATTTCCTTTATGGTCTGCATACAACTGTTTAAGTTTCAGTGGAAAACCTGATGCCCTCTTCCAGGTACACATGTGATGGAAGGCTCTGGGAGGATGGTTGTTACTGCTGTAGGTGTGAACTCTCAGACTGGAATCATCTTTACCTTACTCGGGGCTGGAGGAGATGAAGAAGAGAAGGAGAAAGAAAAAGAGAAGAAGGACAAGAAAAGTAGGCATAATAATCTTAATTTGCTGGAAAAGGAGGGGTGAAATTCTAAATATTATTGGATGCAAAAGTGTTCTAGTCATCTGGAGCCAGAAATCTTAAAACTCATTCTTTCAGTAGGTTTCACAGAAGAAAGGTCCAGTAACCTGAAATGTATACCACTACTAAAAACTCTTGCCATGTGGATTTTTAATTAAATTTCAGATCTCATTGATAAATTAGAGGTTGGAAAGTTTATAACTCTTAGCCACCCTTACATGAGAAGGCAGTTTAATAATTTATACATGGTAACTTCAAAGTACACTCACATCTCATAACAAATACTTCTTTACAGCAAAGACGTTATCAACAATAAACCAACCTAATGAGCATCTAGTTCTGATTTTGACAGTGTTTTGTCTGGTGAGTTCTTGAATGGAAAAAGTCTTACCTGAAGCAGAAAAGTTTGTATCATTGATAGCACTGAGCTTGTGGGTATCTTAAACGTATATGACCTATAAAGGTGAGCAGGCAGTTTTTTGTGCAAGCCCTTTTTTTCCAGAGCTGAAGATCTGAAAGCTGTACTCAAGACAAAAACCTAATGGTGCTTTCCTGTAAACTTCCTATTTGGAAGGATGAGGACATTGTAACCCAGAGCATTTTAGAGCCTTTCAGTGAAGTGTGAAACAGGATATCTTTTGTATTTTGAAGCGTTTGAGCAGCTAGAATTATAGTCACTTATCTAAGCCATAACCTTTATCCTGCTTAAGAATCAAAGCTTAGAAATGTTAACTGGTGATGTTTTGATGCTAGCTCTCACATGGCGCGTTCAGGACTGAACTTGATCACCGCTGAATTTCTGTTGAAATTGTTGTGAGATTAACTGGATGGGACGGAGTCTGTGAAGGTTCCTGGTGGGGAAATGTACTATTTCCCCAAAGGAACAGGAAAACAGTAATGGGAAGCCATGCAGAAATGTGTTTAGAAATCTCAGTGGCCTTCAAGTGGCAGTTGTTGGAATGTGTGTGCTCTGTGCAGGGGTTGACATTGAATTGTGCTTTTCCGCTTGTTGGCCTAACCTACAGACGTTTCTATCCCTTCTTGAAACTTGCTTTGAGTTCAGCATTAGATTCAAGCTCAAGTGGGATAGCTTAAGAGTAGAAGCTGACTTGCAGCACCGAAGGAGATTGGTATAGAGCAGTTCCATCTTTTATTCTTCTCTGACAGAGGAAGGAGAAAGAAGCAAGCAAAAGTGCTAGCTACTACAGGAGACACGGTGAAGATCATAGCTTTTTTAATATTCTGCTAGTATGTAAGCAGAAGTCTCTTTGACAAGTAGTGTTTTGGTGTATCCTTGGGCCTGAAAACCTGTTTTATTTTTTCCCTTTGCCTCCTGAGATAAGCAACTTCCTCTTTCCCTTAAGTTATGTGCCTGATAAGATTCTCCTTGGTAAAATTCAGGTTAAACTAAATTAGCTTCTCTGAACGTTAAGGAGATTAAAGCGGCTATTTTTAGTTGGCTGTGTATGGCTTGGTTCAGAGTGAAAGCATACGTATGTGCAGGGAGTTAGAAGTAACTCAAGTGTAGAACTTTGTTCTTGTAGGAGAAAAGAGAACTGGGAAAGAACAAATACGAAATTAGCAGATAACGATGACTTCTTAAGAAGTCTGAAGTGACATCTTCTGGAGAAGATTAACGTACTTTTTTTTCCTCCTCAGCTGTTCTGAGGATGCTTGGGGGGAAAATTTTATATGTATCAAATCAGACTATGTCTACAGTAATAATGCATTGGAGGTATTAAATGTCATGCAAAGACAGGCTGCTTGACAACTTGATTTTCTTCAAGCTGAGTTCTATTCTGATTTTTTCTAGCTCCCATACACTTCAGTCTACATACTCTTAAGGCAGAAGATAAAATGAAATAGCAGTGAGACAGAACAAAACACATTTTTGTTCAATGTTCTTCCATTTTGTTCTTTCGTTTCAAACTATTGCTAGTAGTAATTATAGCTTAGCTTTAGCTTTCGTTAGGTAGGAGAAAAGCTGTCAGTTTGTCTTTTGCCAAGATAATATCTAAACCTTCTTACCTGAAAACCCAGTCAAAAAAAAAAGGTAGTGACCTTATAATAAGCTACATGTGATGCATAGTTTTAGTTGCATTTAATATTTAATTCATAAATTTCATTCATGAATTTATTTCATTATTCTAATGTCCTTCTTGATCTCTTGCTGATCTCCATTTCTGAACAGAGGTAGGAATGATATTTTGTCAGGAACGTGAAATATTCTCCTTGTGCTTTAATATTGGTATGTTGCCAACAGATTATGTTCATGCTTGCGTAAATAGGGTTAGCATAGATCCAGTAATCCAGCGCTGTGCCTCCATTAAGCTTTGGTGTGGATTTATAAATATTTTATATTACAGTAACTTCTGCAGTGTTGTGCAAAAGCACTGATTCTGGAAGTGGAATCTGATCTTACAGTTCGTTACAGTAGTCAGGTACAGTTGACAGTGCTGAAAGAACAGAGCAAGACTGAGGCCACCAGAATCCCTTTAGTGTTACAAATCTCTTTCTCAGAAAAGGTTTAAGAATCTTTCCTCACTACCTGCTTCAATTAAATACACTTCCATAGGACAGCTGTCTGGCCAGGCAAGGCCTTCTGCTGTGTTTCTATTTACTTGTTTATAAATGTCTATATCAGTAATTTGTGCAAATTTGACTATGGTAGGATAATACTACAGCAGTCTTGTATGGGAAAAGTCCAAAACAGTGATGTGAGTTGCTTTTGTGAGTTAACTAAGACTTTAAGGGTAAGTTATAAGTCAGCCTTCTGTCTCCCAGGTTGTTTTACACTTTCTGAAATGCAATCACTTGTCTCAACAGATATTAATGTATCTATTATATAAACCTTAACACCGAGTTGGACTCTGCACAGCCAATTTAAAACAACTTTCCCTCTTTGACAGGTAAAAAACAAGATGGAGCTGTTGAGAACCGTAACAAAGGTAAATGCAGTTTCTGTGATCCTTTCTCATAAGTCCTTATTTTCTGAGTGTATACAATGAATACATACTTTACTATGAAAATGCTTATTGTATCCTGATATTCCAAGTAATTATGCTAAACATAGCATAAGTGAATCTTCTGAAAACAAATGCTTAAATGAACTTGGCAGTCTTAAGTAAACATTGCTGAAGTCTCCTTCTCTAGTATCTGGATATCTTGTTTAAATATTCAAGGATAGTATGGCATCTCTGGGTAACAGGTACTACACAATACATATGTTCAGCTGGGCCTGATATGTAATCAAGCTTTGTAAGTGCTATTGATTTCAGGGACTCCAGAATGGCTAAATTTTATTTGCTTATAACTTCAAGCTAAAGCCCAGGATGGTGCAGCCATGGAAATGCAACCACTGAAGAGTGAGGATGGTGCGGATGGAGATGAGAAAGACAAGAAGAGAGCAAATTTGCCAAAGAAAGAAAAATCTGTTCTCCAAGGCAAACTTACAAAGCTAGCTGTTCAGATTGGCAAAGCAGGTATGCCTTACCACTGTCTTCTTTTTGCTGATGTCACACTTCTGAATAAAGTAGTAACATGCATAGTTCATGAGGAGATAAGCTAGTCAAGGCTAGCTGCTGAAGTGTAAAATTCCGATGCATATAAGTGTGCTGATGGCTTCTGAGACTGCATAATGTTGGTGACCTTTTTAATTTTGTCTTTATTTAAATATATTCAGGCTTTAAAGTATCAGCTCCTAGGACAGACAATTCCAACTTGATAACATTGGACATCTGTTATAAAAGATGTTTTTAGGTAAACATAGCTTTTAGTGATGCACCTAGAGAAAAATAAGTTGACGTAAGTCTGTGGAAAATGTGGTAGAGCTGACTAGACTATCGCTGGTATTTCAAAAGGCTTAGGAATTTCCACTTAATACATGCTTCACTGCTAAGTAATAAAAATTTTATTGACTTGCTGCTATCCTTTAGTTTGTTACTTTTCTTTCAGCTGTTTCATCAAACATTTGATAAACTGTTGCTTATAAAAGATAAGCTAAAATAACAACGAAGCTCAGTGTGAATTTTAGGCTTTGTTATCTAGTATGTAAAAGTTTAGTTACTTTATTTCAGGATTTATTTTGGTGCATGTGAACCTAATGAGGTTCAACATGTCTAAGAGCAAGGTGCTGCACCTGGGTTGGGGCAATCCCGGATGTAAGTACAGACTGGGAGAAAAAGTCATTGAGAGCAGTCCTGCAGAGAAGGACTTGGGGGTTCTGGTGGATGAAAAGCTTGACATGAGCCAGCAGTGTGTGCTTGCAGTCTAGAAGGCCAACTACATCCTGGGCTGCATCACCAGAGGAGTGGCCAGCAGGTCAAGGGAGGTGATGGCCCCCTCTCCCTCTGCTCTGCCCTCGTTAGGCCTCTCTGGGATTGCTGTGTCCAGGTCTGGGGCCCCCAACGCAAGAAAGATGGTGATCTGTTAGAGTGGGTCCAGAGGATGGCCACAAAGATGATCAAAGGGCTGGAGCACCTCTCTTATGAAGAAAGGGTGAGACAGCTGGGGCTGTTCAGCCTGGAGAAGAGAAGGCTCCAGAGAGACTTTATTGCAGCTTTTCAGTACTTAAAGGAAGCTTATAGAAAAAGTTGAGAGCAACTTTTTGCTCAGTCAGATAATGACAGAACAAGGGGGAATGGTTTTAAACTAAAAGAGGGGAGATTTAGATTAGAGGTTAGGAGGAAATTTTTCACTCAGAGGGTGGTGAGGCACTAGCACAGGCTGTCCAGAGAAGCTGTGGATGCCCCATCCCTGGGGGTGTTCATCCCTGGCCATGGTCCCCCTGCCAATGGCCTGGGTGGTCTTTAAGAGAGCCATTCTATGCTTCTGTGTTGAGTTGTTGAAAGAGTTAAAAAAAAAAAAAAAAGAAAGAAGTTAAAAGGAACTTCTGGAAGTCTTGTAGTCCAACCCCCAGCTCAAAAAGAGCAAGTTAAAGCATCTATGTCATAAGATAGCTATGGAGCAAAGAGCAATTAAAAATTTTTAGCTTTAGCACTTCATAGTTTGTATAGCAATGATAATTTTTCATTGAAAGCCAAATAAAGCTTCAATAATGGTTAGTGTAATATGTTATTCTTCTCAAATAACCTTTGACATTTTTTTTGTTTTTGAAATAGCTCTTTTCCTTTTTTTTGTACCTCTTAACCTATTCTAATTCCCCACATACCCTTAATGCTCATCAACTTAATGCATGCGTTTTTCTGTCCTGCTTCTTTGGGTGGTGCAAACACTGACGTATTTGTCTACAAAAAGCTGACACTTCTGTGATTTCTGTTGCTTTATTTCAGCCAGGTCCATTTTTTCTCCATTTTGCTGTGGTATCTTAAATGTGCCACAGAGCTTGTTAGCAGTAGTTCTAATTTGTCTTCCCAATTATTCCTATTTCACTGAACATTGTTTACCTGCCATATTTAATTCCAGCTTCAGCAGAAAGTACGGTGTGAATAGTTACCCAGTTACCCTCTCTCTGTGCTGAGTAAGTCATCAGTATAGTCATGGAAGGCCTATTGAACTCTTTCAATTATTATGCTGTTTAGTCAATTTACTTTACATACCGCTCTCTCCCATTCATAATTAGATCTACACTTTTCAATTAAGTGAAAAGAAAAACAAGATTTTAGAGGCTTTTAAGTGAAATTCATGAGGAAGTACTTGCACTGAAAGTTGGTATGTCTCTGAGAACTACCTCTGAACTGTAACTTCTGCAAAGGCAGGAGTATTTGCACTTAGCCAGAATCTGTACGGTCAAATATTTAAAAATTTCTAAAATCTGTTTATTCTCTTTTTAAAAAGGCTTGTTGATGTCTGCAATCACGGTCATTATCCTTGTGTTGTATTTTGTAATTGATACCTTCTGGGTTCAGAAGCGACCTTGGCTTGCTGAATGTACACCAATTTATATTCAGTACTTTGTGAAGTTCTTCATTATTGGAGTTACAGTCTTGGTGGTGGCAGTACCAGAAGGTCTTCCACTTGCAGTCACTATATCGCTGGCTTATTCTGTTAAGGTAAGTGGATAGGGAGCAGATTTGAGAGATAGGTGGGTGTAGTCATCAGCTGTGAAATCTCACTTAAGATATGCTGCATCAGATACACCCAACAGACTGAGGAGAAACTTGCTTTTCTTGCTTCACTGAACTGCGTAAGAAGTCTTTCGCAGTATTTTTCTTAATCTCCAAATGAGTACTAACATGAATGCCGAGCAGTGACGGCCTGTTGTTGCCAACTAATGATAAATGCTTTTAGCTGTTAACATTCTAGCATTAGCATGCTAGAATTGGATAAGTTAGTTTGTTTACAAATTCTTCTGTCAATGCGTACTTTTACCTCACCAGCATGTTAAGCAACTACTGCAAAAGCTTCCAGATGGAGCCTCCTTGAGGGATGAATATTGTAGAAAATAAGCTGTATAATAAGCAGCTAGCTATGTTTTTTTTAACTCATGGACTTTGTTCCTTAACATATCTTACTGCTTCAGCAAGCTGGGCCTGGTTATTGATCAGAAAATCTCATTGTAGAGACAGTAACTCTGTAGGATGTGTTCTAAAACTGAGTAACATAAAGTACTAACTACTAGTGTCTTTGTGATTGTGTTACTTGAAATTACTCTGCATCTTAAAGGTTAAAACACTCCCCAAACCTGTTAAGTAAAGATTTTTAAGCAATGCTAGACCTGTGAAACTTGTGTAGTCCTCACTCTCTTAGCTGAAAAATTAGGCTCTTAGTTTGTACGTGATGTGAAGTTTGACACTAGCATCCTTGAAAATATGTCATATGGCATTAAAAGTCTGTGGCATAATTTACTTGTTCCTTCTAACAAGCAAAAAAAAACAGACTCGAGCCAATGAACAGAGCCTAACTTGGAAAATATATTTTAATATTGTATTGGTAATGCTCGGTCCGTACCTCTACTATATTTCTAAATATCAACATAAAATACTTCCTCATAAGTCTGTGACTGGTATCAGTCAGCCATGCAGATGTGGAAGAATAAGTTCCTATGTTTAGAAACCTTGTTCAAAATGGGGGAAATCCTTACAGCAGCCATCCAGATAAAGCTGAGTGCGTTCTGCGACTGCTCTCTTGAGTCTGGACACCCTAAATGAAAATTTCTGAAACATGAACCGGTGGTTAAGGATAACTGAACTGCTTTTATTTTTGTAGAAAATGATGAAGGATAATAACTTGGTGAGACATCTGGATGCATGTGAAACGATGGGTAATGCAACAGCTATTTGCTCAGATAAAACGGGAACATTGACCATGAACAGGATGACAGTGGTCCAAGCCTACATCAATGAAAAACATTACAAAAAAATTCCAGAACCAGAAGCTATTCCAGAGAAGATTATGGGTTACCTTGTCACAGGGATTTCTGTTAATTGTGCTTACACTTCCAAAATACTGGTAAGTAGATTTTTTCATTCTAACCAAATAACTAAACATCTTCCTCAAAAGGTGAAAAGTGGTGCCTACATGATAGTCAGTAATTAAATGTTTGTGGCAGAAAGCTGTGTAAAGTGTGTTGTATGCAGGGTGAATAGCGCAACAGTTCATTTGAGGCTGAACTTCAGAAATGGTTTTCTACTGATGATTCGAAGATACAATCTCAGGAAACTAACTTCCTTGTAAGTTCGTAAGTGTGTCTAAATTTGTTTTTATAAGGAGGGCAGTTTACCATATTTGGAGAACAAATAGTTTGATTTGGGAGCTACTTCAAAGCAGACATGTAAGGGTAGCATAAGCTTATGTAGAAAGTAATGCAAAAATGCAAGTCCGGATGATGCACTTGATGGACTTTTTTCAGATACTACTAATATGAATTTGTAGGCTTTGGAATTGTAACACCTTTCCTAATAGCTTGAGACTTCCAAAATATTTTGGAATAAACAGAATAATGGACTGTTATGCATTACAGGGACTCAAATACTTAACACTGTATCTGTCTCTTCACAAATCCCTCTGATACACAGACAATACTCAAATCTCCCTTGTGTGCATCATATTTTCTGCAACACCAGAAAACACTTCAGCTTCCATGCTGAAGTCATTCCAACATGTTAAATAATTTAGTTTGTTTCAAGGCAATAAATATACTAAGTAGGTTTTATTTTTTTAAAATAATTACACTTCAAGATTTAGTAGAATTCTCCACTCTGAATGCTTTCTACTTGAACAGAAGTAAAACCAAGTGACAAAAGTCACTTTTCAGCCTATAAGGATGGTAACTCCACAAGAATTTTCTTGCTAGCAGTACCTAAGGGGATATATCAAGATCACAAGCACCTATTTCTTTGGAATGAGGCTGAAATACTGATCAGTTGTAGCATGTGAGAAGTTTCACAGTCTATTTCTTAAGGAACCTTTTATAGGAAGAAAAAGTAGCTGTTTATAAGCTCACCCAGTCCCTTAGTTGGGTGTTCCAGTCCATTCATCTTCGTGGCCTATTGCTGGACTTGCCTCGAGTATGCTCATCTCTCTTGTACTGGGGAGCATGTTAAACTGAACAATTTAGAAGTGTGAGTTTTCAGTACTGTGAAAACATGAGATCTTGCGGATCTGAACAATGAAAATGGATTACTGCCTTATGATTATTGTAGTTGTGATCTAGCTATTTGAGGCTTGTCAGGCTAAGTACTTCAGCCTCTTTTGCTACAAACTACAGTGCTATGTTACAGCTATATACAGAAATATCTTCAGAAAAAATACTCCTTTTAGCACTAGTCTGTGCGTATCCCACATTACTGAGATAACAACTTGTGCTGGTATAAAAGGACTGGATACTGAAAAGAGTTCAGAAACAAGTTAAATAGGCCACAGCCTGGAAAACAGAACTTGTAATGAGACTTAAGAAGCTTAAAGACAGTTTCTCCAGTAGAAGGCTAACAGGTGATTTGACGTATTCTAAGACATTGAGGAAAAGCTGTTACAAGAGAAGATACTTTAGTTTAGCAGAAATAATGGCGTTTAGTATGTTTTAATCAGTTTCCTTAAACTTATCTATGTGTCTATTTTGCAAAACAATTATTCAGGGATCTACTACATTCAAGTGATCCAGGCAGATATTTCAAGCAATGGGAAACTCTAAAAAGAAAGGTCATCTCTGGATTTGATACAAACTTCATGGTGATTTTTTGAGCCTAAGAAATAGATTGCAGAAGTCACTTATAAAGGTCAGCAGTATGATCTTGTGACCTATGAATTTATAGATTAATCGTTGCAAGAGTAAAACTTCTACATCCCAGAGCTGAGCTTGGACTTAACCTTCCTTGTGTTCTAAATGCTGTACTTCAGTGGTTCATAAGTTAACCTCCTCATCAGTGAAGGTTCTTGTTCTTCTTGCAGCCTCCTGAAAAAGAAGGTGGCCTACCACGTCATGTTGGAAATAAAACTGAATGTGCCTTGCTGGGATTGCTCTTGGATTTAAAACGTGATTATCAGGATGTAAGAAATGAGATACCAGAAGAGAAGTTGCACAAAGTGTACACCTTCAACTCTGTTAGAAAATCTATGAGTACTGTGTTAAAAAACTCTGATGGCAGTTTCCGGATATTCAGTAAAGGTGCCTCTGAGATAGTTCTTAAAAAGTAAGAACAACTACTATTATACTTTGGCACTTCTAATTCGGCTAAATGTTGTGGTAGGCTAAGAGTCTGTAAACTGCTAAACAACATTATGCCATAGACTGCAAATCATTTCTGTAGCTCTGTTCGTGAACAAGTGCAACAGTCCTGTACCCCTGGGATAGCTGCTAGCTCCCTGGCTTCTCTCCCTCAGTTATTTGACTTTATACAGTGAGGTGGGCTGGTAGCATTTGGGTTACTTTAATTCTAGCCCACTAAAAAGTGTAAAGCAGAAGTACAGCTGGTCATCTTTCATTTTAACATGTAAACTCTGCACAGATAAAGGAAAGTGTTTGATTAGCACTATTCTCTAGTTATTAAACCATTTTAGTTTTAAGTTGGTAAAAATACTCACCCATGTTCCAGGAAAGTCCTGACAGCTGATCCACTTAAAAATCTGGGTAGGGTTTGTGACTTTGCAAAATTGATCACTTTGAGATTAAAAAGACTGTGTAAATTTGTGCCAAAGTTGATTACTGTAACAGAAGATTGAACTTGACCAAGAGAGCGATTTTTTTTTTAATGTGACAAAGCAAGTTGTTTCCTTATGCATCAGTAGAGGCTTTTTGTTCTAGTGATTAGACTATTAGTAAGCAATGTGTCACCACTGGGACAAACCTTAAAGTGTGAAAAGGCTGTGGTAACTCCTAAACAGGTGAGAAGGCATGCATGCATGCTGTAGTCTAGAAACAGCAGTTGTAGCCAGTCTGTTTTTAGTCTTAACTTCATACTGTTTGTGTGAGTGTAGCACATAAGATTGTGTTCTTTAGTTCAGCTTAATTTTTTGCTTGCAGACAGCCCCCAAAATCACTGCTTAGGGATGTACTAATACACTAAAGAGAAAAGATGAAATTTTTCCTTCTCCATCAATTACGTGCTGACAACAAAAAGTCAGTCTTTCAAGGACTCCAGTTCCTTTTGATACAGAATTTAGATTTAGATGTGAATTACTATATAGCTAAATTTTAACCCAATCTTCATCAGTGAGTAACTATGCCTTTTTTTGCCTTACTTCTACCTTGTTGAATAACCGAACTGTAGAAGATGCTAGAATTCATTCAGTCCCGACTCCTGTGGTCCATTTAGGTTCACAACTGAGATATAAATAATGGTATCTAGGAAAGAACAAGAAAACCTAGACTGATTTAGATAATATTGGCATACTGTAATCCCAAAGCTATTTGAGCAGCACTGTCTAAGAAAGTCTTAGCATCCTAAGCCATTTTCTTTACCTTCTGCCTATACTGTGCAAGAAGTTAATCACAGAGCTGGTAACATGGTTTGTCAGCTGTGCTGCTCATTCTCTACTATCACATGTATGACTATTGAGCACTGAAAGTTTAAGTGTGTGTGTGTGTATATATATATATATACACATATATATAAAAAAAAATGTATTAAAAGATACAAAGGAGTTGCTAGTAAGGGTAGAAAAATGCTGCAAAAATTTTAAAGCACAATAGTTTTTTCCTCTTTCCTTACAATCGTGTCTCAAGTCAAATCTTTGAAGTGAGTTTCAATTAAACCTTTACATAAAACTTACTGGTTTCCATGCGTTCATCTTGGAATGCTTTGAAATCATTGCAAGCCCTATGATTAGATTTAATGCAAGATATACTTAGTGGTTGCTGACATTTGAGCAGATAACCAAAATCAAGGACAGACTTCAAATTTCAGTTATGATAAATAGCAAGAAATATAAAGGAACTGCTTCATCTTTATTTCCTGGCTGCGGTGGAAACTTTGTATGTATTGCACCTGGGAATTTCCTAAACCACTGGACTAAAATACTTGTATGTAACAGTAGTTGTCTGTCAGATCTGCCAGATGTTTTTAAAGTGTCATAAATTCTTACTTTTTTCAGTGCCACATCAGTACTGATTGGTGAAACAAGTGCTTATGGCATTGCGTTATGGCAAAACTTTAGTAAGGATACAGATGAACAAAGTTACATTTATTGTTAAATGCACTTGTTACTGTTATATTCGTGGCATCAATATAAGCTCTCTATGAAAGCAGTGGCATCTATGGCATGAAGAAATAAACTAAAAGCGTGAGTTGAAATGCTTGAATATGTTATTTTGAGTCTAGCCTCTTAAACTTTTCAGTCAGTTTTAACTATTTGTTTTTAATTTAATGCTCCACATTAAGAACTCTATGCCAAATGGTCTGAATTTGAAATGTACATTTTGATATTTTTTGTTTTTAGAGTAGTAAGGTTTACACCGAATGCTAGGATTGGTTCATCATACCATCAGAGTTTGGTTTTAGTGCTGTAAGCTTATTGCTTACAGCTGTTGAAGCATCATGTGCATGTTCTGGAAGTTCATTGTACTTCTGTGATGACTGCAGCTGTTAACAAGGTGGGACAATTTGCTGGGAAAACTTGAAACTAGATTAACTGACTCCAACAGCATAGGCACTACATTGATGTACAGTAGAGAAATGGTTACTTCTAGGAGGCAACTAGTGTTTCGTTTCCTCAATTCAGGGGACATTATTTTCATCCCAGGACAGCCAGCCATCTCAGTTAACGTTCTGCAGATGGTATGTTTTACAATTAGGAAGAGATCAAGTGCATATGGAGGAGATTACCTTAGAGTTGCTGCTATTGTGTATTTTTTTTCTTGTGTGTGAGAGAGTCTAGTGAAAACAAAACTTGTGGAAACTTACTGGAGTTGGCTAACAAGCCATTTTCCACAACAAACTGAACTTTGGTAAACATCTGATAACTACTTAAACTTTCCTTTTCAGGTGCTTCAAAATACTGAGTGCTAATGGAGAACCAAAGGTATTCAGACCTAGGGACCGAGATGATATCGTAAAAACTGTAATTGAGCCGATGGCTTCTGAAGGACTCAGAACCATTTGTCTGGCGTTCAGAGACTTCCCAGCTGGGGAACCAGAGCCGGAATGGGACAATGAGAACGACATTGTTACTGGTCTGACGTGCATTGCTGTTGTTGGGATTGAAGATCCAGTGAGACCTGAGGTAGGATCACTGAGTGAACTGCAGTGACTATTAAAGCAGATCCTGATTCATGCAAAGAGTACAAGAAACTGAATTGCTATTGCATGTCTTAAGAATAGTTAATAGATGAAAATCTAATTTATTGGGGGGAAAAGTTAATGGAGCTACAAAAGCAGATTAAAACTTCTTAACGTCACTTATGCTGTGTTACTGAAGCTCTGTACAAACTAATGACTTAAGGCGCTTACTAAGCAGTGTGTCAGTAGATGGAACAGCTAGTGTGGTTTTTTAACCGCTAGGAATATTAAGAATATGGGTTAGGATCATATTTAGCCATTGTGTTTGCTGCCAGCTTCTCATGGGAAGGAAGGTTTGTGATCTGAGAAGTGAGTTAAGGAACTCTGCTTGTTGTTGAGGTCTATGGAGAGCAGTAATTCTCAATAGTGAAAACTATAATGCTGCATGTAAATGGGACTCCTTTTTGATCCACATTACTGTCACTTGACACGGGCTGATGTGTGAATTGTATTTTATTTTACATAATCATAAATGTAAAGCCAGTATTTGGTACCTTTTTGCTACTACTACACCCTATAGGGTATTATGGGGTTTGTGTGTGATATTTTTGAAGGCTGCAGTAGATGAAAAATGAAGAGGGTAAATAAACGGGGGGGGCAGGGTGAGGGGAAGGCAACAAAACAAAAAAGAACCACCCTTTGCCAGAATAGCCATTTATATGTTTTTCAGGAAAAGAATTAAGGTGACTGAACTTTTTTAAATGTTCCATAACAACGGTATTGATTTTTAAAATAAGAGTTATCCTCGTTTGAGCTAAAGACAATTCATTCACATGTCTATATTTCTTTAGTGACTGTATAGTCCAACTCTGTCATTTTTTTTTGCATATAGGTACCTGATGCAATAAAAAAATGTCAGCGTGCAGGCATAACTGTGCGTATGGTCACTGGTGATAACATTAACACTGCTCGTGCTATTGCATTAAAATGTGGTATTCTGAATCCTGGTGAAGACTTTCTGTGTTTGGAGGGCAAAGATTTTAACAGGAGAATACGCAATGAAAAAGGAGAGGTAAGCACACTGACTACTTAAGTTAGATCAGCAGCTGTTTTGTTAAGGCACATAACTGCAAAATATAACCTCTTTTTGCAGATAGAGCAAGAGCGAATAGATAAAATTTGGCCAAAGCTTCGTGTTCTTGCAAGATCATCTCCTACTGACAAACACACTCTAGTAAAAGGTAAATAAAAACCATTTGAGCTTCTAGATTTTTTTTTCTAGAAACAGAACTTTCCTTAGGATTTTGAATAGTGGGAAACGCCAATGAGTGTATATTCATTTGCCAGCTGATTTATTTCCTAAGCATGGGGGGAGCGGGGGAACCAGCACAATTTTTGGTTCTGAGGAACATAATGGATTTCTCTTTCAGCTTCAATTTTTGTTGTCTGTTTTGAACTATTGACACTGAGACATCATTTTATTTTAGGTATAATTGACAGCACTGTCTTTGATCAGAGGCAAGTTGTAGCAGTAACTGGTGATGGTACCAACGATGGTCCAGCACTGAAGAAGGCAGATGTTGGATTTGCCATGGTATGACTTTTTTTTCATTCAGTATTTTGAGTGCTATTTTGATAAAACAGTTTATCTAATCACTTTGAAGAAGATTGAATAACCTGGCTTATTTCCTGAGCTAATATACAACTAAATTAAGGGTGTTGACTTCTCTCACATTTAATACTGATTAGTTTTTCTTGTTCCTCACTCTTCTAACTTAACCTTCTCTTTATTTGATTAAAAATGTCTTTGTGGCATTTGCCATTGAATAAAGCTTACACTGCAAATCCCCAGTCATTTGTAAATCAAAACCTTTTTCAAAGCAAAGACTTGTTGCAAAATATAGCACAAAAATTTCTGATACTGAAGATTCCTGCAATGAGATCTGTTCAGCATATGGCAGAATGACTTAGGTGGTAAATAGCATACTGTGTTGATGTTCAGTAAAGTTTATACACGATAGGAAATGAGCTTATTCGTCTGTTTTCCATAAAATGATGCAGAAGAACAGGGAAATTAGGGTGAAAGAGTCCCAGTTGATGTTTAAAATTACTTTGGAGGCTGTACTATGATACCTCTAGTACAACTGAAATAACAGCATTTTGTGGCAGCCTAGGATCTTCATTTGTCTGAACGGCACCTCAGACTACTCTGCTTTCTCAATTTAAATTCTCAAACACTCTTTGAAATGGGAACCAAACCAAGTCTTAACAGAGCTCATGAAAATTAAGCAGAATGTTTTAGCCTAAATTTACCTTGTGTTAAACACTTGTTACAGAGTCCTAAGCAGTCTATGGTAGCTAAGGGAATTGCATTGTCATTTTGCTCTTCCTGGGATGACCTGAAGGAATTAGGAGGCAAAACATCAAAACATCAGTTCTCTATCAGATAATAAATGATCTTTAAGAAGACACAAAAATGTTAATACTTGAATCTCTCTCCCAGAGTCAGGGGTTGTTGTGTGTTAGTTTGATTAGTTGTTTGTTTGTTTTTTTGAGATGTCTTTACTTTGTTGTGGCTTATGTATTTGTTCTTACTGATGCAATTGTCTACATGGTACTAAATATTTGATAAATTACAGCTATAAAGGTGGTCCCTGCAAAACCTTATCACTGTCAACCATAGAATGGAATCATAAAGTCACAAAACGGCTTGGGTTGGAAGGGACCTTAAAGACCATCTAACTTCACTCCCCAGCCCCCCTGCCATGGGCATGGACACTTCCCACCAGACCAGGCTGCCCAAAGCCTCATCCAGCGTGGCCTTGAGCACTTCCAGGGGTGGGGCGTCCACAACTTCTCTGGGCAGCCTGTGCCAGGGCCTCACCACCCTCTGTGGTAAAAAGTAGCCTCCTAACATCTAAAATAAATGTCCCCTTTTAGTATAAAACCATTCCACCTTGTCTTGTCATTATCTACCTGAGTAAGAAGTCACTCTTCAAGTGACTTTCCGCATCGAATTTGAGTTAAAATTCCTCATTCTGCTTTATAAATCTGGATTAAAATTTATGAAAATAAACTAGCATATATTGATTTTCCATTATATACAGAGCCTTAGAATACTTGCCTTGCCTGGAGTAGATTTAGCCTATCAATTAAAAACCCTTTAAGTGCTAATACTAGACAGGCTCATACCTTAAATATTGTAGGCTTCAGCTGTCTTCTAACTACTTCAAAGCACTTTAAGATGCTTTCAAGCTTTTTCTTGCCTCAAGATTCCTCTTCAGCCTTAAGCTGACAAAGTACAATCTGGTGCTAGTCGGTCATGTTAGTCTTTAAAGGCTCGTCATTAAGCTTTTGAACTGGGGACGTGGTGGTGAGATGGGACGGATACCTGAAGACCACACTTTTACTACAACGTGCAGATGTACTGAATTAGATATTAATCTAGTGGGAAACAATCAAGAGAAGGAAAAGCTTCCATGCAATTTTCAGAGTATTTTCAAAAGCATACCTTACAAATTTATGCATGAAATGTTTTCTACACTGTAACAGTCTTGTTAGGATAAATGTGTTTTCTGCTATTGTATACAGCTGCTGTAGTTGGTGCTGTTGGGGATGCCATCTATGTTCATCTCTTTTCTTTTTATAAGAAAAACAACGAAAAATGCCACCAAAATAAACTCCGCATCAACACATCATCTCTAACTGATTATCTAAATATCACTTAAAATATCTACTACATACTATTTGAAGGCATCTTTTAAATTGTACACATAGCTGTGCAGATGACTTACTCAGCAAAATAATGATCATTAAATTTCTTGTTGTTACTGTCTATGGTATTTCAAAAAGCCATCCTTGAAGTAGGTGTTACGTATAATACGCAACTTAAACTTTTTAAATAGTCTTAGGAAATTCCAGTTGCTCAAAACCTAACAATGTCATTGCATTGCAATGTCACATGCAGTGATAACGTGTCTTGCTGGTCAATGTCAATACGTTTCTGCAAAAGGTTTTTGGCGATGTGTATTGCTCCACCATGTAGATACACACGTATTGCCCTACTGCTTGGGATCCATATAGCAAACTCAGGGGATGGACTAACCTGTAGTGCTGCACCATCTGGTGGTCTTTAACTTGAACAGGGGGAACTTGCACAGTGTCTTTTTCTTGTCAACTTGAGATTTGTTTATTACTAAGGTCTGTATACTTTAAATGACTTTATAATTTTTCATTCTCCAGTAGAACTTAGAAGCAAATCTTGCTTCAGTAGAGCTTTGGGTTGCTTACATTAAAGTAATCCAAAAGACATTGTGCATCAAAGTGCATGCCAAAATGCTGACCAAAGATATAATTGCTTCTACTATATACAACAGTGCATCCTGTTACATTTCATAATGTTTCTCTTTATCTACCAGGGAATTGCTGGAACAGATGTAGCTAAAGAAGCTTCTGATATTATCCTTACGGATGACAACTTCACAAGTATCGTTAAAGCAGTTATGTGGGGACGAAACGTGTATGACAGCATTTCAAAATTTCTTCAGTTCCAGCTTACAGTCAATGTAGTAGCAGTAATTGTTGCTTTTACAGGAGCATGCATAACACAGGTATGTACTGGTGGTGGGTAGTTTCAACTAAAAACGTTGTAAATATCACGACTGACTCAAATGAATTCAAACTCAGTTGTATAATAGTCCAAAGAATGTAATGATCTTCAAAACATGGCAATGTCTTATAATAAACACCTTTAATAGCTGCAGTTTGTTCATTTACACTGGAGGGTTTACATATCTATCTTTATAGGATTCTCCACTTAAAGCTGTGCAGATGCTGTGGGTAAATCTCATAATGGACACATTAGCCTCTCTTGCCCTGGCAACAGAGCCACCGACTGAAGCTCTTCTGTTGCGAAAGCCTTATGGTAGAAACAAACCTCTGATTTCCCGCACAATGATGAAGAATATCTTGGGTCACGCATTCTATCAACTGGTAGTGGTCTTTACACTCCTGTTTGCTGGTAAGGATACTTAGACTTACAGAGTTATGATAAAAGTTCTATAGAGATGAAGTCTTAAAACCTAGCTTTTTTTACTCTACTGCATGTTCTGTGTGTGTGTGTGAAGTCACCAACTTAAGCTGCTGATAAATGTCTTTTATACACAGGTGAGAAAATTTTTGATATCGATAGTGGAAGAAATGCACCTCTGCATGCCCCTCCTTCAGAACATTATACTATTGTATTTAATACATTTGTGATGATGCAGCTGTTTAATGAAATTAATGCCCGAAAAATTCATGGCGAAAGAAATGTTTTTGAAGGGATCTTTAACAATGCTATCTTCTGTGCTATTGTTTTGGGGACGTTTGTTGTGCAGGTAAGTAACTTCTTGCTTACCCTGGAAATGCTAACCACCTAGGCATTTCATTTCTACAATGTGAAAAATCACCAGTCAAACACACTGTAAAACACTTAGAAGTCCTGCTTGACATGGTCTTCAGGTAAGACCTCTTTGAAATTGTCAAAATTGAAGTGTAGAATTACTTGTATTTAGTCTTTTTGTTTTCTAGTCCCTCAATTTGATCTTGGTGTTCTAGTCTCTTAAAATGTAAAGAAGCTGTATCTTCCTCAATAGAAATCTGTTATCTGTATGGATAATATTGCTTTAGGTCTTATTTACACTGATGACTAGTGACCTTTAGTTGGTGCATCTAGGCAGATTTGTAAGAGCTGGTTAGTTAAATCTCTCTTTACAAACAAGATGAATTATTATCTGAAATTGATCAGGTCAACACACTGAGAAACAAAAAGTCAAAGTTTAATTTAAAGAAATAGTTTACACAAGATAGCTTCACCTTCTCATTAGCATTAACCTTTAATTCATTCATACCAATGTAGTGAAATAACCAACAAAACAATATTACATTTTAATGATTAACAAAATATAATTTTGACTTATATTATTTTAGACTTAAGATACATCACACAACTTAAACTACTTCTTAGCCTTTGAATTCCACAAAGTTGACCAAATATATAGCAGTTCAAGCAGTGCAAGTATATGCACCTCTACTTCATGTAAAACTGATTCACTTACTTTCCCAGTTTCAGACTTGTTCAGGTGGCACTTCCCCAGAAGTTACTTTTTTTTTTAGGCTGGCAAATGCAGCAGAATATTATTTTCCAACAAATCCAAATATGTAGAAAATGTTCCTGCCTACAACTGTGTTCCTTTCATAAACCTAATGGACAGATGCCTTCCCAAATAAGCAACTCTTGAGTTGTCTTACTATTTTATTCCGTGTTAATAAAATAAATTACTCTTGGGCTTTCGAGTTGTCAGGAGTCTTACTTAGCGGTCAGTACTGTTTCCTTTTGATGTTTGCCCTGCTACTTGAAAGTTTATTCTCCAGGGCAGAGTTCCATGCATATTAGTCTTATGCAGTGGGGATACCTTGCTCATTAGGGCCTGTACAGATTGTTGTAATAAGTCAGAAGGAGCTCATTTAACTCTTTTGTTTGAGGTCTTGACCACACTTCCCCCAGGGATTTACTACATTAAGTCATCATAAGACTTGTGTTAACAGAAGTTCATTCAGATCAGTTCATTCAACTTTCAGATGGTTGTTCATTTGATAAATATGCACTGTAAATTTGTAGCATTAAATATTTGCTGTAAATGTCATATGAAGAGGGAAGACTGTAAGCACAAAGAAGTAACCAACAGGGTTTTCTTGAGTGTACCATTTGAAGAATAACTAAATAGTTCTTGAAAAACTGAAAAGCAAGAGAAGATTGTTCATGTTTGGAAACAGTTCCAACAGCTGAGACAGAAGTAGTACATTCTTAATGAGATGGTAAATACTATGTTCTAAAGCAACATTTTCTGTAACAATCTTTTATTACGGAATTTTCTAGTAACAGATCACTGATCTATGTTCAATAATACTGCTCTTCACAGATAATTATTGTGCAGTTTGGTGGAAAGCCTTTTAGTTGCTCAGAACTCTCAATTGAACAGTGGCTGTGGTCTGTTTTCCTGGGCATGGGAACGCTACTCTGGGGCCAGGTAAACTAGCTTTTTTTCAAAATGTCAACTATTTACTTGTGTTTGTTTGTAATTTCCATGTAAAGCATTTTATCTTAAGTACTCATATCTTTCAATGGGACTACATGAATTTGTGGAGATTAACAGTAAATACTGCATAAAATAGTCTAGGTCAATAGCTAGCAAGTCCGTAGTTGGTTATTCCTTACTCTGACAAGGCTGAGTTATAATTCCTAACTAGATGCTATGTCCAGTTTATGCTCAGTAACTTTTAACTAGGAGTACCTGTAGTAACTACTTAAACAAGAAATTGTCTTCAGCCAGATAAGTATTAGAAGAACTTCTGTAAGAATACAGATACAATTAGCATGCTAATGTTTCAATATATTTAACTTGGTGTCGAATGGTTTTCTTGATGACTCAGGACTGTTATACTTGCTAGTATTTTGGTATTTTAGGACTTCCTGGCATAGCAAAAAACACAGCAAAACTCAAAACAGTTTTCTCTTTAATCTTCTCCAGTTGCACAATTATGAAGCATAACTAAGCTACTGCATCTTTTTCTTGTATTTCAGTACTATTGCATGCACAACAATAATTGTAAGCAGCAAGCTTATTTACACAAAACTTCAGAGCTACATAGTTTGTCATTATTTAAGGACATAGTTGTATAAATTTTTCATACCACTTGAAGAGTTTTCCAGTATAGTTTCTTCCATTCCATTTTGTAAAGAACACTTCAATTTTCGTATGAAATTGGCAGGATTAATTTTAGTTGTGAATACATACAGAAGTGCATATTCTAAAAGTGGCTATGAGACTTTAAAGTAAGTTCTTGGAAAATGTATCATTTTAAAAAAATTAAAATCAAATACTCACTCTGAGGTTTACAGGTAGTCTAGAAGAGAGAACTGAGATGGCTTGAAATACCTTTGATCCAAATTGTCTTGCAGGGGCTGCAGTTCATGCTGCTGTAGCATTTCATTAAAGCAAAAGATTTTTGACTTTCTGAGAACAGTAGAAACTGAAGTGTAAGCTGGGAGCGTTCACAGTAGCCACGTCAGTATGAAGGACGGTTTATTTTGCTTTTGGAGTAGTCTTTTTCTTCTGCAGCTGCTGAAATAGTCTTCTAGGTTTATGCTCAAGGAAAACAGGTTGGGAACTGATGTGGATCTACTAGATGGGATGTATCAAAAGATGACTCCCCTTCACTACATAGTTCAACAGAATAGCCCTGAAGGTGGGGATGAAAAGGAAAGCTGGAACATACATAGCTTTTATTTATCTTAAGCTAGATGAATTAGTTTAAATTAATTAGCAATTTAATAAAAACAAATAGCAATTTAATCATTTGGTATAAGGGTTTTGAAACATCACTCACCTTGCAAGTGGTATTTTCCAGGTGTCAAAGGAATGCATGCCTGTTCTGTATCTCTGAATAAGCTGTGGCTACTTCTAAGTAAATGTAGTTCCTCTCATATGAGGCAACACATCATGCTTATCAAAGTGAAGAAGATCTGAAAGCTCTTGATACTAGTACAGTCTACAGAATTAATGGCTTTTCCTAAGTTTGGTACTGTTCCTTTGTGGCATGGTCAAGTAATTATAAAGTGGAGTCTTTGTCCCTACTAAGGTTGAAGTTTTCTAGGTTTGTAGTCTTACAGTTTAATTTCACACCTCAGTTGAGGTGCCGTGGAAACACACAGCTTTGCAACTATTCAGCTGGAGTGATGGCTCTATGTTGATGCACTTAACCTGTGTATATCTTTATCTTTTTGCCCTTTTTTCCAACTTTGCTAATTGTATGCAGGATTGTATGTTAAGGCTTGCGTCTGTTAGTATGTTTATTATTTTTTTCCCCTTAAAATAATAATCCTGTTTCGTAATTTTCATTCACTGTTAGTTGATTTCAACAATTCCAACCAGCCGCCTGAAATTCCTTAAGGAAGCTGGTCATGGAACACAAAAGGAAGAGATTCCTGAGGAAGAGCTAGCAGAAGACGTGGAGGAGATTGATCATGCGGAGAGAGAATTACGTCGTGGTCAGATCTTGTGGTTTAGGGGCCTAAACAGGATACAAACTCAGGTATGGTCTTGGAGAAGGTAGGACACAGTGGGTGTTATGAGGGAAATCACTCCTCTCCATCCCCAGTCCTTTAAGTGGCAGTTCTAAATGGTGTGGCTGAGACTCTCAAGAGGGGTTATGGGTGAATGTATAATCCCTCAGGGTTCTCTGTTTTCTTCAGCTCTAAATGCAACTCTTACCTGTGTATCTGCTGTATTAAAAAGAAAAGTGCCTTTCTTCTTTACTTTTTGTGTGTTATAGATGGGATGCTCCTTCTCTCTCTCTCTCTCTCTCTCTCTCTCTCTCTCTCTCTCTCTCTCTCTCTCTCTGAGCAAGCTGTCACAATCTCTGATTCCTTGCAGATGGATGTAGTGAATGCTTTCCAGAGTGGAAGTACCATTCAGGGGGCTCTAAGGCGGCAACCCTCCATCGCCAGCCAGCACCATGATGTAACAAATATTTCTACCCCTACACATGTAGTGTTTTCCTCTACTACTGCTTCTACTACTGTGGGGTGTGAGTGTGTGTTCCTAAAGTGCATGAAATTAACATTTCCTGATTCACATACCTAACGTTTCTCATTTTCTCCTTAGTACTTAAAATCATCGTTCAGGCTTTTCATAGAGCTTTTCCACAAAGTGGAGTCCTCAAGACTTTTTTTTTCTTAGAGGGCTGAGAACAGGTGGAACAATTGCAACAAAAGAGTTTCATGTTAAAGCTGTGAGCCTGCACATCCTGTGCCTTCATCCATTTGTGTATAGAGGGATATTTAAGATAAAAATAGGAAAACTGTTGTAAATTTTCGAGTATATGCCTCTTAGGGTGACTTATGTTGAATAAGTGAATTAAGTGTATAATCGTAGAACTAGGTCTACTAAGTAGTTGTCTTGCACTCCATATAGCACAAATAATACATTAAAAGGTAAACAAACTGATGGAAAAGCAATGCTATTTTGAAAATATGAATGTAGTTAGAACATGGAGCACTAAATGCATTTTCTTTGTAGCCTGTGAGGAACTTCTGAATCTCTGCTTTTGTTGGACTTTTTTACTGAATAACACAACTTTCTCAACATCAGGATTCAGGTGGCGAAACAAGGCTTCTTAAGCGCGTACAAGTCAGAAGAAACATTTATTTAGCTAATCTAAAAAGGAAAAAATATTTAGGCACTCAGTGGTAAAACTTTCATTCACGTTTGAAGGATTTCTTTTCCTTTCTAGGTTCTTCTGGCAGCAGTTCATAAGCCATCAGTGACAGTACAGTTCTTGTCTCACCTTAATTCTGCCCTGTTGATACTGTGATCTAAGTGGCATTTTAGTTTCAGCCTTTCTATCTGTAGAGGCTAAAAACTTAACTGCTCATGTATGTAGGCTTAAATTATGGATTCTCTTAAATTATGGATTCTGAAGATGTGTAACAGTTAGATATTAGCTATCAGTATTCAACTATTGTTGAAAGTTTTCCATCGTAGTTATATATTATACATTTAACTTCATTCTCTATTTTCCAATAGAATGGTTAAATAATTGTTTTTTAAAATAACCTTGAGAAAGCTTCTTTTCCCCTCCTGCTTTTTAAGATTTCAGATTACCAGGTGGATGAAGACCCTTAATTTAAGGAGCTGCCTTAATTGTTCTCTTCTGATTTTTTTTCGGCTTGGCCAGAATTTGTGCTAGTTTGCACAAGCTAACCTGTTCTCCATTGGTGACAGATATTTTCCTACTTTGCAGCAGTATTGAGAAGCTCAGCTCACAGACTTGCATGCCTGAAAAACACAAAATGAAAAGTAGATTTACCAGTAAGGATGTGCAGAATTGCATCTCCTACTTAAAATGCTAATGAGTAACCTGTATCCCAAACTACACTCAAGAAAATTAATTAGACATTCAGAATTCTCTAGAGAGCAACTTCACGCCATGCTGTCATTTGAGCAGAATCTAATGGGCACTGCAGCATCTCATTACATCAAATGACCAATGCTGGTACAAAGCTACAGTAGTGCAGAAGCAGTTTTTGAGTCTAACTGAGAAGTACAGCCTTCTGCTACACCTTCCAGGAGAACATCTTTTGATAAGTAATGTATATTAATGGGAAGCAGATGTGTTACTTCATTTTTCTCTTTTTTTGGAGCTGTTTGCTGGAAGACAGTTCAGATGTTCCTGTGAAGCGAGGTTGCTGCTCTAAGCAGCCATCTGGCCAGGAGGATTTGGAGTGCTTACTGCATTCCTTGCTATTCTGGTACTAATATGAGAAAGGCCTGATGACAGTATAAATTATACATAACAAATTGTCTTGTTTGCTCCTCACCTATGATATTTATTTATAGTTAGCTTTCTTGTCTAATTATCTTTAGTAGCTAAAAATAAAACTTTTTTTTTTACCTTTTATTACTTAAAATGCTGTTTATCTGATTTCTGCCTTCATGGCTGACTTTCTAAGGGTCCTGGGTTCACAGGAGTGTCCAGATTAGTCTTGATTCACATGCACGGAAATAGCTTTATTGTGGATATGTTTATATTCCTATGATAATTACAGCTGTCCTGTTAAGCTAAAAACTGTTTTCCATTACTGTTTATGTTCTAACTCACCATCTGTAAGCAATGAAAAACTATTCCCATGAGGCAATCATATTTCATTTTGCCACAGAAATTGGTGGTGGGATGCAACATGCCAAATAAAGGAATTGCAAACTTTCAGTTTGGCATTGTCACTGCTGATTCTCTTGGAAAGTGCCAAGACAGCTTATGCAGCATGCTGGACTTGTTTAAAGCTCATGTAACATGCAAACTCCTTAGGAGCATGCTCAATTTTTTTTCATGTGATGAATAGTAAAGTATTAGATGCTGCTGTAACATTTTACTTCTCAAGCACATCAACACTATTTCTTGTCATCCCTTTATTGAAAGTTGCATGTCCTCCCTGTCACCTCCCAGTGATTTCCACTGTCATTGGGTCTCAGCTGTATACCTACAGTATAAAAATGGGGACTTTATAGGTTTTTAGTAAAATTCTTAGTGGAAATGGGGGTTGGGGGGAGGGGGAACAATGTTATTTCTAGAGGTCAAAGAAAGTGGTCAGAATCTGTCACATGTAGTGCTTCTCTGGTAACAAACTTGACACACTGCTTTTGGGGAGTCCTTTTCTGTGTTTACTAAAAGGGTGTTTGGTGTATCTTAACTCCTTTGAAGTCAATGTTCCTGACCTGCTCAACCTTCCAGCTTCATTCCTTCACCTGGAATTGCTTTATGTTTACTATAAAGGAACTCAGTGCATCTTGTATGGAAGCAGTAGTCCTGATAAACTCCCGTGCTTGAAACAAGTCACCTTGGATGTGCAAAAAAAGTTGTCTTAAATTAAAAGTCTTCTTAAATTTTGACTTACTGTTTTGCAACAGTAAGCTATTCTTGTTCACTAGAAAATTTTGCTCTGTTTCTTATTGTACAACACAGGAGCTTTGGATTGAAACTACTTCCCTGAAGACTTACTTGGATTGCTTAGAGATGTTGAGCATTGAATAGGCTACTAACAGAAGGGGACGCTGAACTGTATTTTGATGAAAGTTAGACAAAGGGCTCATTGACTTCTGATTAACTATATGCATATAAATTCAAGAATAAATACTGAAATTCTGTAGTTGGTCAGGGAAACATGGAACATAGGAGGAGAAGAGGTGTGTGGCAGATGATTTCATCCTTCACATGACAATTTGAAAAACATAAGTTGAAGTCAACTTGGACATGCACAATTTGCAAAATGAAGTTGTACTTCACTATATCCAATTTCACATCCAATTCCATTCTGAAATGTTTGTTTATGAATTCTGTAAACTCAGTATTCTAATCTGAAAAATGTTAGTTAAGCAGTGAAAAAACTTCAGCCTGGGAATTTTGTCCGTGAATTCAATGGAAATTGAAAACTCAAGTAAGCTAAGGCTGATCACCTGCTTCTCTGATACTTTGTGCTACTTGAGTAGTGTTTTCAAAGCTAGAACCTGTCATGGCTACATTTTAAGTGTACAATACAATATTCAGGTTCCTAGTTCTGGTATTAAGCTTCCAAATCATTATTAAGAAACTTTCTCTAGTGTGATAGATGGGTATATACTCGAATATTTACAGCTGTTACAGTGGTATCCTTTTTTGCATGACTTCATAAACGTCTGGTCATTGTGACATTGGCTTACACGTGCTTGGCTTTTTCATAGTCAGTTGACATCCTAATTCCTAGCATGAGAATTAGTAACCCTTTTACCCTCTAACTTATTTTCAGCCCCATTCTCCCTTTCTGCCCCCATTCCCCCCCCCCCCCCCCCCCCCCCCGTATTCAATAAAACTCACTGAAATTTATTTAATTTGTGAATAAATAAATAATTGTTGGCCTCACTTGAAAAATGCTTAGCCCATGTTAAGTAATTGAACAATTCTAGTGCCATGTCTGAATTTTTAGGCCCTTCAGCTTCTTGCAGTACTTTCACAATTTTTATTCCTATTGTATAGACTGGCAGTGCTCTACTGAAATGCTCTTCATTTTACAGTTTATTGCAAGTTCCACTGCATCACATATAAATTCGATTCACTCATGTCTAGCTGTTTGTGGATTCAAACTCATAAGAACCATACCATTAACAGTAAATCTGCAGCGTTTTAACAACCTTTTTTCTTTGTTTACAGATCCGAGTGGTGAATGCATTTCGTAGTTCCTTGTATGAGGGGCTAGAGAAACCTGAGACACGAAGCTCAATTCACAATTTTATGACGCATCCTGAGTTTAGAATAGAAGACTCCGAGCCTCATATTCCCCTTATTGATGATACTGATGCTGAAGATGATGCTCCAACAAAACGCAACTCTACTCCCCCACCCTCTCCCAATAAAAATAACAATGCGGTTGACAGTGGAATTCACCTTACAACAGACATGAACAAGTCTGCTACCTCTTCATCCCCAGGGAGCCCGCTACATAGTTTGGAAACATCACTCTGATTGTAAGCTGAATGTTAACACACTAGCTGCATTGTAAAGAAATTGAAACTGGGTCTCTTCACGCATTATGATGGACAAGATGATATTCTTGTCTTGGACTTCAACAGAAGACACACTTGTACGAATGTAGATTTATTTTTTTAAAAAAAAGCTTTCTGCCAGACTGGAGGGTGCTTTTCTGGGGGTGGGAGTAATAATGAACTCTGACAGATGAACAGTAACTCAGCATAAGTGACCTGTGGATCATCTGTTGTACTTAAGAATGGTCCTGAACAGTGTGTTAGCAGAGCTTTAGTTTATCTTGATCCTTTTTTGAGGGGAAGGCTGGGAAGGGCAAGGAGGCCCTGGATTGTTGAATTGATACTTTAATTTCTGCTGTTGGCTGTTAATAATTTGGATTATTTATGTTTATAAATGATACAGATCTGTTTACAAGGTTTGTAGATACTTTTTTGTTCCTGTTCATAGATGGGAAGCTTCCTTATAAATGATGCAGAGGAAAAAAAAAAAAAAAAAACTAGTCCTTCAAATACTGCTGTATTTTCAGGAAAAGGGTGTTTCTATTGAAACTGTACTAAATTTTGCCTGCAATTTACCTTGTTAAATATTGTAGATAAATTGCTAATACTAATAGCCAAATAGATAACACTAATGCTTTGTAAAAACATGAGCAGTGGTGTTCTAATGAAGTTATGGCCTCTGTCCTAATTAGTTTCTTAAATACATTTACTACTTAATGGTTTTGAAACAACTGTTTAATTTTTAAAAATTTTGAGAAACTTACTGAATAACTTTTGTTCAGAACTTAGTAGGATTGTTTAATGCAGGACATCAATATGTGATGGAACTTGCTTGAAATATTTCTGTTATCTCGGGCAAAATGGATTAAATCAAAATACATCAGAATCTTAGTCCTTTGTTTTTGTCTAAACATGTTAGTTTAGTGCTGTCTTGGTGAACTGTGAGTGGAACTGTGATTTTTTTCTAATCTATAGAATCCTTCATGCAGCATGAGGGCTGTTGGCATTTTGAAAGGTTGTTAGTGGGTAGCATACATGTTCTCCTTTTTGTTTTTGAAACTTGTTTGTAAACATGAATAAATCTGCCCTTTTGTTAAAATAAAATTGCAGCAATGGTTTATTACAGATTTTTTTTTCCTCAGCTCCTTCATGGGAAACATTGGAAAGTACTCTTTTGTATTACTGGTTAACTTTAAATTACAGTTTCAAGATGGTAACAGCCCCACTAAAGCAGTACTTTGGGTAAATGGAATCATGGTGGCTGCCTCATAATGAATGTAAGCTTAAGGTACTCAGAAGTCTTCAATGAGCCCAAAAAGTACTTGGAAATGAACAGGTCTGGCTGAAATTCTAAGATGTACTCTGAGTACTGCATAACGACTATATTCCTGACCACCTAAATGAAGGAGAAGAAGAACTGACTGATAGCACCAGTGAAAGTATGTTTTTCACGTTCATGTACCAAAACGGACCTGTTAGTGATAGACTGAAAAAGACATGGTCTGCCTCATCTGGATTCTTGAAACAGTTAAGGATGGTGGAGCAGTACTTGACCTGGTACTTCCCATGTCTTCTAGGTCCATTACTGTTCAGAAGAGCATGAATTTCATACTGTTTTTCTTTTGACAGCTCTGTGTTCTTAAACATAGCATTTCTATAGGTGTTTTTTTCCAGAATAATTCAGACATTTGGAGAATTTTAAAGGGGTCCCTTGAAAGGAATTAAATTGGTAATGAGGGAGGAGATAACACTAGAGCAAACTGCAGAAATGAGCAGGTTAGGAAGATGAGCTCGAGCATCTTTCCCCTTGCGGTGGGATATCTTCATGCTTGGGTTTGTTCTTCAATGGCTAATGTTGGACATAGAGCACTGTATCCCACTGCCAACCATTCAGTCTTTTCTGTTGTACCTAGGTGAATACACTGAATTTGAGGCAGAGGGGGTAGGGGGGGATTGCACTTGACACTTTGTATAACAACTTCTCCCACCTTTCTAGCACTTCCCTTGCTCCAGATTTCTTCAGAGTGCTTGGTGGAGTAATTCTTTTTTTATGTAAGCTGTTTTTTTCTTCCCCTCCTACAAAAGTCAGACAAACATTGGCTTAAAATGCGGGAAGTTTATCCATAAAGTACACTACCATGTGAGAAGATTCAATGCATCATAACTTCATTCGAAAACGTACTTTATTTTTTCTATCTTCTAGTTGTGTTCATGACTGCATTGTATCATTTTTTTGGGAATAAATTCTACACTTAAGCCTTCTGGAGGGACACGGGAGTTGAATGTAGGCTTTGTACATCAGTGGTCCCTCTTGATTCTGTTAATACCAGTGTGCTGTTCTTATAGGAAGTGTAAGTGAAAACTAAATAAGGAAAAGTTGTTGGGGGGGGGGAGTATGCTTTCTTTGTGATCTCAAGAAATCATAACATGTTGCCTAGATTATGAAATGGTTATCACTAAGCTAATGAGGCCTTCATTGCCTTTCTGGTTGTAAGGTTTACTTGTCTTTCTTGTAACTGAAATAAATAAATGTGCTGTTCATCTCAGTCTGTATGGGGACTGAAATTCTTGAATGTCAGTACAGTACTAATTTAAAACTGAAATGCATGCTAATTCTATAAAAACAGCTCTTATGGCAATGACTTTAAGCTCGTTCCTTTTCAAGAAGTTATAGTATACATAGTATTATGATCAAGCAATACCAGCTTTAACCTAAATGCAGTTCTAGGCTGACTTCTGTTTGAATTCAGTGCCTTGGGTAGGATATCTGATACACTTTGGTATAAGACAAAAAGTAGGACACCTAATCTTGGTTTTGGGGGAAGGGGAGTGAAAAGTTAACTGTTATAAAGAGGATTTATTTTTTCTGTATTGGTCTTAACAGGAAGAGGAAAGTGCTGCATCATGGAATATTCTGAAGAGAATAATGGATACAAATGCCATAATGCCAAACCAATGATTGGGGTCTGTAGCAAATGTGAGCATTCAAAAATGAACTGACACTCCCAGGGATTTTTTTTTTTTTGAACAATAGGAAGCTTTCCAGTACATTTCAAAGTGAACAAACGTAATATTCATAAAAGGATAACTAATGTATGTCTGACTGTATTGGGAAGTTGTTGCAGAGGCCTTATGTTCAGCTTCTGCAGGGTTCAGATCATATTAAGCCTTGTAGAAATTAAAGTAGAATGTTTTAATGTCAGTTCTGCTTTTATGATGCAAAATGCTTGGTTCTAAAGAGCTGCTTTTTCCACCCCTTCCCCAAGCAGTGCATATCTTCTGATCCTACAGATTCCAAGCCCTCACTGAAATACCTTAACTTTGTTGGATGAGCCTGACCACCATGGAGAGTCCAGCTCTGACTTAAAGTTATCTTCAGATGGAACTGGTCTGCTTATTCAGGGCCATGTCATGAAAATTTCTGGGTCAGAGTCAAGAGCCTGAGTGCTGCTCCTGCTTACCTTCTCCCCTGGACTGTATACAGAACTAACCACCTTCTTCAGGAGACTGCAGCATCCATCCAGGAGTTGGCTTACACGATGTCTAATCCAAAAGCCTCCAACAGGTACTACTTGCCCTTTTTGTTCAAAGTAAGACCTAAGATGAGGATTTGATTATGGGATGGGTTTAAATACCTGAGAGAATGCAGCATGAAATAGGTAACTCACTAGGGAGTGACAACACCATTCTAGTTACAATGCATAAAAATACAGTAAGAGGTACTTATGCTGCAAATCTGGCAAAGCAGGGACTGTTCATCAGTAGGGTAAACAAACTAGATATGGCTCCTATGCTTTTAGTAACTTTATAGCATTAATATATATTATATAATAACGAGAAGAGTGACGTGGTTTGTCCAAAATACTAAGAACTGCAAAGAAGCAAGCAGATTTCTATTGCCCTCTGTGGAGGAAGCAAGGTACTATGTTCTGTGTCCACATACAATTTTATGGCCACTTCATAGTTTGTTAATCTTATGGATGTATTCTTAGTGTGCATAAGGATGCCCAGTATTGTAGAAGATAGATGATAATTTGTTTTCAGCCATTCAAGATTTAGTGAATTCCTCTAATACCCTACTCTACTGTTAAACTCATCCAACAAGTCTCCTTTTATATTTAAAAAATACATATATATTTTAAACGTTAGCCTGAAAAAGGTTCCTTGGCATGCCCCTGCTGTGGAAGATGGTAGGAATTCAAGCTTGATAGGATACTAGCAAAGGGATTTCTGGAAATTGAGCTTTTGATTTAAGTGTGTGCTTAAGAATACTGAAACATCACCTGACGTCTCAAATTCTGGTGTTCTGACAAGGGACAGTCCAACCAGAAAACGGTAGTTGCTCACTGAAATGCAAGTATGTATTCTGTAACCCTTTGATTCATCATAAAGCTAGCAATATCTAACAGTATTCTGACATCTTCATCTGCTTCCCTAAGATGCCTCTCTTCCAGGATGTGAAGCTGAAGTATGCTGAAAGGCTGTAAGTACAATCACAATCACACAGAAAAGCCTTCTATGGCTTCCTCCTCCTCAGCAAAGGCACGATCTTAACTTTGCTCTGATAGTTGATAAGGCACAAAGTGAGTACTAGTGTTTCCTATTTAAAGCTTTCAGTCACCATGAGTGATACTTGGCATTAGCATGGTTTTGGAATACACGCTGAGAGGATGTTTTTTCCATCCTTGTCTAGAAAGGAGGACATAGGAATGAGTAGGTATTTTTTTCACTATATGAAAGTGAACAGAATGATCTAACTTCCTGGGCAGAAGCCCTTTGCAGAATCTGTGAGATCATTATAGATGTACTGTATCTGAATATGCACGTTGTTCAAAAGCACTGAAGTTATTTGCTTAAAGGAGCTTGTGTCACTTTAAAAGGATATAATGACTTCAAAAGAGTCAAATTCCACTGAGTTTACTGCCTTTCTGTATGCAAGTAGAATTAAGTAACTGTTAAACAGTTAGCCTACCCAAGTATTAAAAATAATTGCATCCTTTTTTACTTGGATATAACACATTATAAACAAACTGAAAACTGTGATAAGTCCTAAGCTTAGGAACAGAGACATGCCTTTAACCTAGTCAGCAAACCTGAGTTCAAAATTAAAGTGAAGTTTCCTTCAGGCAGCATTCATTCCCTCTAGTTCAGTTATTCTAGTCTACTGTATTTCTAGACTTACTGGAAATGTAGACAAATTTTGTTGCAGAACGACTCAAAATAGAAAATGGGAGTGGTTGTTTTTATTTTTCTGGTTGTTAATAGTATTAAGGGTTTCTACAGAAACAGAGCATATAGCTCAAATGCTTCTAAATTTTGTGTAAATAACCTCCTAAAAATTCTGATTACAATTAAAAACAACAACAAACAAAACCCCCTACAAATAAACACCAGAAGATGCATCCGTTATTTTTAACAATTTCAGTTTTACAAATACAGCTTTAAATTGACATTTTCCCTCTTCTCCAGATTGGTTTCTCTTTGTAGGTACAAAGCATCTTTAGTTTTAACCTAAGTTTGTCTCAACATCTCCTGAAGGTAAGCAGCTATTTGGCTGATGTTTGTGGGGAAATGAAGAGCTCGCTTTGAATGCTGTGCTAAGCAGATATTGCATATTGTATTGTGCTACAATTTTAGGGGGAACCTGCAAAATTATCAAATGAAAACGTTCAGATTCTTGTCATAAGACTTGTCAAAGGATACATGAATACATAGATTGCTTAAAATAGGGAGCTTGGAATTGCTATTTTAGTGTGAAGATCTAGGACTTAGTTTCTGAACAATACTTTTTTAGATGAGATGGTACATCTTTACTCCCTGGCCGTGTGCATGGGCCTCAGTATTCTTTCTGACATCTTTTCTGACATATAACAGTCTAATTCATTGAGGACTAGGATAACACTGCTATTAAACTAGCATTTTAAAATCATAGTTAAAAAATAAAAAAATAAAAAAAAAAAAGCCAGAACATTTTCTGTAGTATCTTAATTTCCAAAAAGATGAGTAATTCCTAGCTTTTTTTCCTTCTACCAAATCATCTAGACCATAGTAATTCATCTAGTAGTAATGTTGACATGACCTAAAACCTGGTATCTTATCTCTTTCTCCTGCTCCCCCTTCATGGCCCTCCTCTGGATTCACGCTAAAAGGTCCACATCTTTCTTTTGCTGGGGGCCCCAGACCTGGACACAGAACTCCAGGTAGGGCCTCATGAGGGCAGAGTAGAGGAGAACAATCACCTCGCTCGGCCTGCTGGCCACTCCTCTGTTGATTCAGCCCAGGATGCAGTTGACCTTCTGGGCTGCAAGCACGCACTGCTGGCTCATGCCAAGTTTTTCATCCACCAGAACTCCCAAGTCATTCTCTGCAGGGCTGCTCTCAATAACTTACTTCTTCTCCCAGTCTGTACTCATGTTCAGGATTGCCCTGGCCCAGGTGCAGCACCTGGCACTTGGACATGCTGATCTCATGTGCTTCACATGGGCCCACTTCTCCAGTCTGTCCAGGTCCCTTTGGGTGGCATCCCTTCCTTCTGTTGTATCAACTGCACCACTCAGCTTGGTGTCATCTGCAAACTGGCTGAGGGTGCAGTCAATCCCATCATCTATATCATTGATGAAGATATTGAAAAGCACTGGTCCCAAGACAGACCCCTGAGGGACACCGCTTGTCACCGGTCCCCACCTGGACATAGAGCCATTGGCCACCACTCTCTGGGTGCAACCATTGAGTCAATTCCTGATCTACTGAATGGTCCACCCTTCAAATCCATATCTTTCCAATTTAGAGATTTGGATGTCATGTGGGACCATGTCAAAAGCCTTGCAGAAGTCCGAGTAGATGACATCAGTCTGTCTTCCCTTGTCAACTGATACAATCACCAAGAGGTGTAATTCTGCAAAGCTTCCCCATTAGCCTCATGGATGTTATTTGTAAACAGATGGAATTCAACAAAGAAAACAGTCACTGGAACTATCAGAGCTGAGCCATAACAAGAAAGGGACTGCTGCTTGTCTGTTTACCCTAAACTGACATGACAAATGGGCTTCCTAGTGTTTTCCTGCTGTAACGCTTACTGTGGTAGCAAAAGCTCTGGACACTTCTGCTATCCTCTGCTATTGTAAATGTTCTCAAGGATGACTGACTGGGAGGGTCAAAAATTAATGTCTTAAAACGTGAAGACACGAGGGGGAATCTTGGAATCCTGATCCATTAAGTAACCAGTTAAACCATTCTGGTGGTTGGTCTTCTGGGCTTTGAAACTTTTAAATGAAATTTGTGCTGTTGTTTTTCTAATGGGGAAAAAAAGCTATCCCTCTACCTTTAAAAAATAAAAAATATTTGTTCCAGATTACAGTACTGGAAGACAATGCCATTTTAAAAGTTTTTCTAAAACGATATCAGTGGAGTTCCGTATACTTACCTTGCTTCTGCTTTTCATCTAAAATGCTACAACTTTCAGACTTTTAAGTTACTCTATGTGAAGTAATACATTATGTTTGCCAGGCTGCTGGGTATCCTAGAGGATTTTTTACAAGCGAGGCAACCAGATTGTCTAAAATATCTTAAGTGGCTTTGGTATTTTTTTGGAAATATAGCGGCATTATGTGCAGAATAAATGGGATTGCATATGTGCATTGGGGGGAAAAAAAAAAAGCCTTGCAGTTCCTATTCCTCTGCAGAAACACCTTTTAGTAAATAGAAGCATGCATTTTTTTCCTTTCTTCTAGCAGCTCTTTCTCATAATCTTTTTATGATTTCCAAATGAAATAAAAATAATTTTGATCTATGACTAATGCAGCTATACACGAAGCTTGCTGCAAATAGTATTACTGACATGTTTTTAGAATTGTTCTCTAGCAAGCTGAATTTAGTCTGATCTTGAGGATTTCAGCAGTGATGTTTTTAAATGTCATAGAGAAGATTTAAGTTACTGGTTTTAAGTGAAGATCTCCTTGTAAGAAGCTTCACATTGTGTGTTTTTTTCTTTCTAATGAATTTTAGCAAAGGCCAGTGAAACTTAAAGAGGACTTGAAGATGTTTTCCCCTCCTGTTAAGAGAGAAATCTGTATGAAAAATAACACAGCTTAGTTGTTAGTTCAGTGCTGAACAACGTAGACTTTGTGTGGTGTCTAATCCCTGCTTCTTCCCCTCCTTCCTTAGTTTGCAATGCAGCTCTGCAGACAGCTGTCTGGGAAAACATTCTGAGCTGTAAAAAGGGGTAGCAGTTAAATAAGTATTTAAACATCCAAAACAAAATATTATTCTTTTTTTTTTTTTAAATACAGTTAGAAGACTATTCAGCAGAAAATAGCTCTTAAGTAAGTAAAATTCACAGCCTTTTTTTCTTGGCAATTATTAAAGGAAAGATGCTTCATGAGATAATAAGAGTGAAACTTCAAGATGTCCTACTGTTCTGAGCAGGGGTTTGTATTAGATGACTTCCTGAGGTTTCTTCCACTCTGAATTGTCCTATGATCCAACTTTTAAATAGTCTTCAGTGGGTATCTGTTAAACTTCTCTTATGCCTTTTTTTTTTTTTTTTTTTCAAAATACAAACAAGACATGCTTAGGTATACTTTGAGGTACGAGTCTGTGATATGTAGGAAAGCCCACGGATTCGAAAGTGATGTCCAGAAAGCTCTACTGTGCAGTTGTGTGGAAAGCAGCCGTTCCTCAAGGAAGAAGATAATTTGTCACTCAGTTATTTGTCTCTTTCAAATCTTTCAAGTGTAAATCTTTCAAGAATAAAAACTGTAGCTACTTCTAAGGAAAATAAAGAGCTGACTTATTTGCTCATTTGTGTAGTTTCACTGCTGTCTGCTCAGGATACTTGCAAGAAGTTGCTCCTTTTTCTCAAAGATGCTGTGTTACTTTTTTGGTTTCAGATGTTGGTTTCTGAAAAAGAAGGTTCTTTTGCAGTTGCATAAAGTTAATGAAATCTATATTATTGTTTAACATCAAGAAAGAATTGAGAGCACTGAAAAATACACTTTCAGTAATAGAAGTCTGTAATTTAAATGGAATTGAGAAGCTGACTGTCATCCTTACCTTAGTTCATAGGGTGGTTCTCTTACAGGCTTTTATGAAACTAAGTGAAATAGAATGCAGTATCAGTTTCGTGACCGAATATAAATACTCCCTCTTGCTTCAACTTACAAAAATACATTGTCACCATTGCAGAATTCAATGTTTTATCAGCTTTGTGCATCTCTTTACATGCAAAATTTTACATGAATGCAGTCTGAAGATAATCTTATGCTAATGTAGGATGCCTGATGTTACAAAGCTGCTGTTCTGGTCTTAAAGGATGAACAGGTAAAACCGCTGTTAAATATTTCAAGTATAAGACGTATAGTAAAACTAGCTGACTGACCAAACGTTGTGAGATGATTCAAATAGAAATTTGACATTCTAGCTATTGAAAAAATAGATGAGTTTCTGCAAAACAGTTGCTATAGCAATGTGTTATTTATAACAAAAGAAAAGGCTTCTGAAACCAAAAAAGATTTAAAATGAATATGTTCAGAAGATGTGGGAGGACTGCCTATAACACCAAATCTGAATATACTGTGTTCTGGCTCTCCAATGGTGCAGAAATCACTTAAATTTTCTTCTGTAGGGCCAGTATATTGCTATGCATTTCATTTCAAAGGTATTAGTGTTTCAATAAAAGATGAACTAAATGCTATAATGAGAGGTTAAAAGTATTCTGAATTACTATTTTGAGCTTAGGAGCGGTTGCCAAGCATTCTGCAGGCATGTCAGTACCTGAATACATTTACTACAGCTTTAAACTTCATTGATTCCACTCTATGAAATGACTAGACAGTGCAAGTCTGAATATCAACTGGATTGTCAGCTTGCTACTAATTGCTAAGATCAACATTTTCTCTGCTTGAATGAAGAAGTGCTGCAGACTTCTAATCATTGGATGAGGATCATGAGCTGATAAAATACCACCTGAGAATACTACTTCATACCAACTTTCTTTATTACTGTCCCCAAAGACAATCAGCATAGCCATTAGATCTCTCAGTGTGGGTTTTCCAAAGCCATGCTTGATCCTGGTTAACTGTTGTCAAAAGACCAAGCCACTGAAACAGTTGTGTATGCTATCATAAACCAGTTTGAAACATTAGAGTCTATTCTGTTCAACATTGTTATCAATGATCTGGATGCAGGAGTGGAATGTATCCTTAGCACGTTTGCTGGCAATACTAAACTGGGAGGGGCTGCTGATTCTCTGGAGGCATAAAAGGCCTTGCATAGGGATCTAGATAGACTGACTGGCACATTGGGCAATCATCAGTGGCATAAAGTTCAACAAAGGTAAGTGCTGGGTGCTGCACCTGGGACAGAGTAATGTCAGCCACTTCAGTAATACAAAGCCTGATACTTGTACTATAACTTAAATTTCCTCAATGATCTGATTTTTCATTGAGAAATGCCTTCAACTATTGACTTCCCTATTAAAATTACACAGCTCAAGATGTTTGCTTCTGAGACAGAAGAGTAATGATATGAAATAATTTGGTTTAGCCACTTCCAAGAATGAAGGTGGAGGCAGATGTGTTATCTTCCATGTTAATGCTTGCTGCTGTTGCTATTCTAACATCTCCAAGATTTTAAACTAGCTTAGAAACTCATTGAGGAGGATGTCTGGGTGTTGAGGATCTCTTGCTGTTCCATTGGAAAGTGTGGACAAATTGCAACCTGCTAAATACCTGTACAACCAGCCTTGTTCATTGCCCAGCATCATTCTCTGGAAATCCTACTTGTTCTGAGCAAACTGCTCTCTACCATTTCTGAGGGATGCTGATCAAGTTGCAATCGATCCTTTCACACTGGTGGTGATGATCATAATCCATGATGCTGGCTTGGGTTACCTCCTCTGCTCTGTTCCTGTCTTCCTGCAGCATCCTGTCAGTTGGGCTATTTCAACTTTCTGTGACAGCATGGTGAACCGCACCAGAACGTCTTTTGGTTAAACTTCTGCTGCTGAAGCTAGTACTGCTGCTGCAAAAAATGTTTTTCATGTTATCAGCTGTATGAGCTGCTCCCTCTGTGGTTAATACCCCAGTAACATAAAGGTGGAGGAAGTAGGAGGGGTGAGGGGGAAGAAAATTATGAGCAGTGAGGAGGCTGCAGAAACTTCCAAGGGAAGCAAAGCAGCCAGCTGATAGCATATCCTTCTATATAACAGGGTAGGCTTGAGAGGAACAAGAAGAATGCATATTCAGGTTGGAAAAGGTGTAGCTAGTAACGTAGGTTCCTCCAGCTCTGGCCACTAACAGGAGGGTTATGAACTGTGTCCTTCTTTCAGTTCATACTTTTGCTTGAGCATTTAGGCACCTTTATATCTTATTTTGGTTTATATTTGGTTTATATTTTGGTTTACAGGAGAACCTATGTTGTGAATTTGAATGCTGAAATTTGACAACCAACGTGGATCACGGTATGATTTCGCATAAGTGATGATAGGTTGAAGGGACTGTAACAAGACTGGAATACCACACAGTCTAAGTAAACACCATGTGTGCACACTTCCTGCTACTTCATCTGCAAAAGCTGCTATGTCAAGATAACCTTTCTAACTTCAAAAGGGAAGGCCATTTGACTTCTGTTTTCTCTTTAGTGCTCAGCGGTTGTGATGACACTGATGTGCTACATATCTGGTCTGCTACTGACAGGCCCTATTTACCCTCCCCACAGATATGACCAGCCTCCATAACACCTGCAAACCAACTTCCATGGAAAAACACCCTACAGAAGCCTAACTGTATTGCGGTGGAGATTTGGGGTATACTGTGTCCATATGCCTTGTGATTAGAAGTGTTCAAAGTGATTAATAAAAACACAAGTAACGGCACTTTTTTTTTAATATGACAGAATGCTACAGGGAACCTGACCAATTCTCTCAAACATGTTTTAACAAGGGACATTTTTCTCTGTTCCATTCTGTGTGATATGCAAATGCTACCTTCTGTTCTTCTCCCCTGCAGAGTACAGGGATTGTTCAGTTATTCGAGTCTTTTCTCTAAAACAAAAGCATTCATTATGCTGAGACCAGCAAAAAAGTTTTACTTTATTAGTACCCCTGCAAGAAGTCTTAAAGCAACCTGACACATCAAACTAGGTATTTATACAGCCTTCCTGCAGGAGAGGAAAGGGAGTTTTTTTTTTTTTTTTTTAAAAAAAAAAAGATGAGTAGAAGGGGATATTTATAGTTTGGACTTTCTACCCCTGAAATAACTCATGAGACTTACATGCCTGATCAGTGGTATAGGGCCTGTGGGTTAGATTTATAATTTCATAAGCAGCATTTGTCAAGATACCATTACACCACTCTCTCTTTGAATCAGACTAGTGTCTATATGTCTCATTTAAGGTGGAAGCTTTTATGCTTGATGCAGGAATACAAATAGAACAGTATTTATTATAAGCTACTAGTATTCCCCTTCATCTTTCTGTATGCATCAGTCATGCAAGTAGTATACAAGACAAAATCTAAATGGTTGCAGTAGGAAGCATCTGTGGTACTCTGTCACTACTTATGGTTTTGCTAACCGACATGCCAGAAAGTTCTGCCTGCTGAAGCAGCCGGTGCTGCAACAGAAGAGGAGGAGAGGGGGGAAAAAAGAAAAGTAAAGATGCAGCATTTCCTTTTCCAAACAAAGAAGTTACTTGCCTGTTCTGAGACAGCAACAAAGAGTGGCAGATCAGTTAGCATTCAGGGTTGTCTCTGAAATGGCAAAAATGTAATATGTAAGGTTTCTTCTTTCTCACGTAACCCGATCTTCTCTGAAACAATTCCAAAACAAGCAGTTGCCACTGCTAGTCAGAAACACGTTGCTTTACTCCCATCCCTCTGGAGACTAACCTAAGGGAAGGGTGGAACCAAGTTCTCCTAATTCAGAAACCAATGCCACTGATAAAATAAGGTATATGAAACAAGCTGTGCAGCACACCACCACCCCTCCTCCAACAAGTGTTCTCTTGTTTCTATTTCCATGTCTCTGGATACCACTTTCCTTGATCTTTGCCCCTGTAAACAGACCTCTTGAACTTTAAGCCGTAGTAAAGGACCCAGAAAATCAATTGGCCCAGTGATCTCCCCTTGTTATTTTTTACAGCTACATCTTCCCTTTCTCCACTTGTAGCTGCAGGTGTTTAGGCACCATTCAGTTCCTCAGTTTCCAACAAGAGGGGCATACTGGTTCTCCTCACTTGTTTCTGTAGTAACATTAATTATAATTTATCATACTCTGTACCTGGCAGTTCTGGTCACTGGATTCAAGCACTCGCATTCATTTTTCTGTTGTACTTTTATTGCTTACTCATATTTGATATGTTCATGTGTGTTTTTCCCTAGTCCTGCTTGGGTAAGTGCAGATAAGCAAGCTTATAAAAGGCAGGAAGTAAAGTAATTACCATTTTCCCCTCCCATCAGCAGCAGAAAAAAATAACCATGGGCTATTAAAACAGATGAAACTGAGTACACCATAGTAAGTTATGTATTTAATAATTCAATCAGACTTCCTTTATAACATGAGCCTTCCTGATGGCCACAACTGGTTAAACCAAATGAAGCAAGAAGGGGTACCACATGCTCTTCTATATTCATACAGTTCTCATAAATGGACAGGACCAGTTAGTCTGACCAGAAGCCTGAGCTGTTTGGGTGGCTGAAAGGAAGACAAGTCCAAACATGTGATGCGCAGCGGCTACTGAAGCAATAACTAAAGATCCTAAGGTGATGGGTCAGATTGCCAGCGAAATAGTCATCACTTTCACAGGGGCAGGAGCAGAGAAGACATCTGGCAAGCAGAAAAGGTGCTAGCGGTCCCACACAAAGTACATCTTATCTTTTGCCCAAGCTGAACTGCAGAACACAGGCGCTATGTACCTACCTAAACCAGCCAGTGTGCACACCTGCAGTATCGTTAGAAAGCTAGCTAGGACATTTTGTGCATCTATCAGACAGCGATGGCATGGACCAAACACTACCCATACTGCTGCTGTAACCTAGCTAACACCACAACTGCTATGTCTCCCTCAGCTTGTCTTTGTAGGAGAGGTGCTCCAGAACCCTCGATCATCTTTGTGGCCCTGCTCTGGACTCATTCTAATACTCCATGTCCTACCATCCCAGATGCAGGTCTTAGCAACCTCACAAAGTTCAGTGATGTCAAGTGCAATCTGCCCATTTTTTCCAGTCTGTTGAAGTTTCTGCAGTCCTTCAACATACCAACTGCTCTCCTCAATTTGATATTGTTTGCAAACATGCTGTCAGATGGACTTATTGTTGGTGATCAACATCCTTTCAGCCTCATGGTCCAACCAGTTTTCCATGTGCCTTATTGTCCACTTAATCAAACCATGCCTTACTGACTGAGTGTAAGGATACTACAGGAGATCATATCAAAAGACCTTGCTGAACCCAAGGTATGCCACATCGGCTGTTCTCCCTTCATCTGCATAGCCACTCATCACAGAAGGCCACCAGGTTAGTCAGGTGTGATCTGCCCTTGCTAAATCCATGACGGCTGTTCTCAATCACTGTCTTATCCTTCAGATACTTGGGAACAGCCTTGAGGACAATTAGCTCCACAACCTCACCAGCTCCAGGCTCACTCACCAGCCCATAATTCCCCAGACCCTCTTTTTGCTCTTGTGAAGTTGGGTGGGATATTTGCTTTTCTCTGATCAAAAGCAACATCCCCTGGCCACCATGACCTTTCAAAGGTGAGAGTGAGCAGCTTGGCAACAGTACCAGTCAGCTCCCTTAGCCCTTTCTGATGCATCTTGTCTGGTCCCATGGACTTACATATATTTGATTAGTTTTAGTGCCCTCAAACTGTACCATCCTCTGCTGTGTGTAATGGTTCACCCCAGAAACTACTAGTAGGCTAAGGATTTGGGAGACTGGAGGAAAAACATGACTGAAAACTGCCATAAAAAGCATCAAGTCGCTCAAACCTTTCCATGTCCTTTGTCAGTAAGTGGTTCCCCTGTCCCACTGAGCTATGGACATGTACTTTCCTTAGTTTTCCTTTTGCTGCCATGTACTTGAAGAAGACCTTCCTGTTGCTTTTCACATCCATCCTTTGTTCCAAGCTAAGCTTTGGCTTTCTTCACTCCACCTTTGTGTATGCATGTAGTTATGTTAAAACCGCCTTCCTTCTTCCTCTACAGCCAGCCTTGTGTTTCCTTGTCTCTCTGTTGCCTCACCCACTTCTACTGGTAGTCACTGTTTCTTATACACTCAGGCTGTATGTAGGATGGATGGCACAGTCAAAGGTGAGGCCATCAGTAAAACTCACCTGAGTAACAATCCAGGCATGTAGCACCACCTGGCAGATATGACACGAGGAGAATTTTGAAGGTACTGACATTACTTGCAAATTTACACAGCAGAGCAAGAGAAGTGAAGCCAGGTCTGTCCCCCCCTGGCTGCCTGTGTCAGACCCAGAAGTGCCAGATTCCAGTGCAGGTTCTGACAAAACAGTAGAAAGCAGAACTATCATGTATCTATCTAAAGACATTCCAGTGCAACAGGCCTGCGTCCAGCAAACCACATGGAAGGTAAGTTGGAGGAAAAAAGATGCAAAGCAATCACAGTATAGCACTTGACCTGCTTCTTCTACAACTTCATGATGTCTGACTCATCACAAAATCATCAAGGTTATAATTCTTCAAGTCGAAGCTGGTTTTAGAAGCAGCAGAGCACTGCCAGTATTACACTATCAAAAATGATCCTGCTGGGATTTGCACGTGAACTAATAGTGACGTGTGTAGAATTAGCTCAACTATCTCTACTCCTGTGATATAATTATCTACAACCTAAATAATCTACCCATGGGAAACAAAGAATTGATTTTATTTGAAATGCTAGTACTTGCCAGCACAGACACCTGTAATTGCCTTTGTAAGCATGCTACAGAGAGTCACCTTCATAGATGAGCAACCTAATATGAATGGGGGAATCAATTCTATAAAATTCAATAAGTAAAAAGGGAGAAATTCTGTGCTTTATTAACTGCAAACTATCAAATGCAACTGTGAAAATAACCGTATAAATAAAAAAGCAATTTCATCTCAGAAAAGAGAGCAGAGCCTGTCCTCAATCTCAGACAGAACAAGAACATCACATGAAGAAGAAATTTGTGGAGATGGTGGAACCTGGTATTTCAGAGGTATTCTTACCCAGTCAAAATGCAGGGAGGGTAGGGAGAACCTTGATGAAAAGATCATATTTTGGCACAATGTGACAGGAAGAAACATGAAATAAAGAAGTCTAATTCAAGGTTGTGGGGCAAATTCCACATTGTCTATTGTACATACTGAATAGAAGGCAGTTTGATCAGATGAAGAAATTTTCACAAACCTTGACATACCTTGCTGATACTGGACTGTGCATTAAGCTTCAGCCTGAGCTAAGAGACACTTAAACCAAATTTAGAACTTACCAACGTAAGCAAGAAGTATTTAAAACAAATTGTGGGTTCTGACTCAGTCCTAAAACATACTGTGAATCCAAGTACTGTCTACATACCTAATGTCTCTTGCTATAAACTGCCTATAATACAGGGTTCAATTATTCTGACCATGTAAATTTCAGGCAAATATCCAAGCCAATGCAAGTAACACAGAAATAGCCGTTCCCTTGTTCTTCCATATGACTCTGATACCACAAAACAAAAAACAAGTAGCTAGTGGAAAACAAAAGCTACAGACATTCTGAAATATAATCCTACTGATGCAAAATTTAACCAGCTAACATGCCAGAAGTGATTATTTCTGTCTTAAACTTAACAAAATGTAAAGAATAAGCAATAAGAAATAACATCTGAGGAAGGTGTGACACAAAACAGAGGTCAAATCGGAAATAACATCAGGGTTATTGAACAGAAAATGTCATTAGCTAAGTAAGATTGTGTTATGCTCTTCTACAGGTAATTTTAACCAGTAGCCTTAATTAAAAATGGCTCCTACAACTCTGAATTTTATTTCTACACTTTTTTTTTTTTTTTTTTTTTTTAAGTATTCCCTAGGGGCATAGTAGTAATTTCTTGGAGCACTGAAATAAGAGTTTGGAGTCAGACATGAATTCTGTCTCTGATTCTATGACAATTTCCCATAAAATTAGCTTCCTTGGATTGTGCCTTTCTAACAGCAGTTTTTAAATAGTGTTCACCACTGTGTGCAACTCTACAAAAATTCAAAAGCAAGTAAATTTCTACTTACAGAATAAATGACTAGTAGAACTAGAAAAATGCTTTGCAATCACTGAATAAAAAGCACCGAAATTAATATAAAGTATCTGATTACCTTAGCTATAACGTACACATCTACTATTTTTTCATACAATCCCACATAAGTTCCCCAAAGCCTAAAGTACCACCTGTGTACCACCACCAAACTACCACCCTTCTGTTTTGTTCCTTCAAGTTTAGGAAAAAAAAAACACTACCACATTCTTGTCATTGGTCTTCACTGACATATCATTAGCTAGCCACCTTCAATGGAATGCTCTGGATTTTTACACAGCCTTCAGATCTGAACATCTTTCATTCAATTCCTCATGTTTGTCTCATAACTTAATTGTTCACCTATGTACAAGGGGAAAACTATGTTTAAAAAATGTTTCTAACCACTTTCTGGGTTCATGAAATATTCTGATCAATTGTAATTGCAGGTGGCAAGAACAGGTGCTTTTCTACATTTTCTGGTTAAATCTAACGCATATGGAATTTTTTCCTTTTGAAATAACTAGTCAAGCATGATGCACTAAGGTTTTATCACTCCTTATATTTTCTATGTCTTCACTTTAAATGTTGAAAACTTCACCCATCTAGTTTCAGCAAAGTCTGCTTTAAAATAAACCCCATGAACTACCTGCTAATATGAATTTTGTTACGTTCCAAGTTCATCCTTAGCACCCAGAAAATAAATTTATTGCCATCTTTTATTCAAAAAGTAGGTAGCTAAACCAGAATTTGGTTTCACAGGGTCTAGACTTCAACAAAAGCTACTAAAATTGAGTAAGTGAAAGATCAAAAAGCTTATCTTCAGTTAAATTTATTGTAGTTTCTCTTTGTCCTGTGTATTCCATTTCCTAGTTTATTCTCCTTATTAGTTTCTTTAGATATATTGTTGCCTGGCGATACATAGATAAGCAGACACTTCACCAAGCTAGGTATCTCCACACAACAGTTCATCAGTTTTCATCAACTCACTCTTGCAGTTAATATCCATGTTACACTAGATGATGTTATTGTCAAGCTGTACTAAATGGAGATACTCTGCAAACACCGCTCTACGCAGCATCTGCCAAAGCATCAATAAATTTGTTCTAACCTTTTCTGCATTATATTAACTTCTTCAAAACATCAATACCCTCAAGAACCTAATAAAATACATTAATAGCTGCTGATTTGAAACACCCCATACCAGACAGTTTGCTAAGCTAATTTGGTTCCAACACATTGAAGTTTGGAATAAGCCAGTGTGTCAGGCATTGTATGCAATGGCAAACGGCCATCATACCACACATCTATTTAAAAAACAGCTGCTTTACTTATTTTTAGGAAAGCTAAATGCAAGCAAAAATCTATTTACCAACACACCAATGTTACTGGCAGCACAGCAGATATTACTGCTATTGATCATCCATTAAAATATTACAAAAAGAAAAGACAGACAGAGATTTTCTTTAAATTTAGAATTGCGTGCGGGTATACAGGTAGTGATGTCATTGCAATAAAGCACCATAATAGGATTATCCCAGAAGATTCCTCTAGTCAGAACAATCTCATTATCAGAAAATAATCAGTGGCTGCAAACATTCCCACAAATCCAAATAATATACATACACTATAGAGACTATGGCTTGTAATCTAACATTGAAGATAACACTAAGGCAGGTTTAGATGCAGCTCACTGCATGCTTCAACTGCATATTATTTTGTGAGTTATCTTTAGCATGCTTTTTGGGTACTTAGGGTTCTCCCTATTAAGGAATTCTCCAAGGGTTCTCTCCAATTAAGGAATTTAATCCCTGAAGTCATTACAAAAATATGTATCCTTTATACAAAAGTGTCTAATTAAAAGGGACATACCAAAGAACCCTCTAAATAACATGCCCATTTTTATGCAAATTCTAATGACTTTAAGACAAATTCTTTGGCCCAGTAACTGTCACTCAGCTTCTGATCTACATAGCTATTTTATTTACAGTACTGTTTTAAAATGCTATTTTCCTTTACACATCTCCCTTCAGGCACTTTAAGTTCTCTTATGTATCCTTCAGTAGAAATACTATGTTTTCTGCAAAAGGAAAAATCTTAAAAATCTATCAGCTGCAAGCTACTGCCCAATATTTAAAATTACTTCTATATTACTGTAACTAATCAAGTCCCTATTACACGTTCTTGCTCTCTTGCCATATTTGAAGTCAATGACATTCTACAAAGCCATTTGACTAAATATAAGTTTGTTGCCAATTTTCATCAATCTACACAGACATAAAACTAATTATTTAAGGAAGCAAACCTTTTAATATTTTAACCCATCCCACTATATAGTTCCAGAAATATAGATCTCTTTAAATTTCTACTTAGAAATACATGTGATTTGCATGTAATATCCATCTTATCTATTTGCTGAAAAAGAGAATCCATCCAGTGTTTTGGTGAATACAATAGCTATAATCAGTGCAATTCAGAAAGTTGAAAATCCTTTGCATTAAAAAAGACGAATGTTGGAGATTATGTAAAGCATTTGGAAATAGAACAGTGAAATATATTACAGATGTAACAAATATAAAATACTCCACAACTGTGTATGTGAGGCTGCCACCAATCATAGTGAATACAGACTATTCAATATTCAATGACTTAATAGGATTCCTGAGCTACCTCATTAACAGAATTGGATGTAAAAATATTTCGTCAAAATGTTCTTAAGCTAGTAATATTTAAATGCCGGGTAATTTGCCATGTGTGCCCTGCTTTGATAAGAGCCTCATCAGGCTTTGTACTGTGTATTGAACTACGTTATGTGGACTTCACTAATACGAAACTCATTTCTCCTTCAATACCTTATTTTTGCAAATACGAGAAAGCTGTGACACAAAATTGATGCATCTGACTATGATTCCCTTTTGCATTTACTGGCAAAAAAAAAGCAACCGGTTTTCATGAAACTTACAGTTTCTGTAGCTGGAGTGTTTGCTCCTCAGCTTTTTAGTCCAGCTGACAAACGGTCTGCCAGGAGCACTGTATTTTGAAAGAGCTGCAGCTACCTCCTAGCTGAAATCATGCTGTCTGGAAATACATCTTGTGCTACCTAGGCACTTCTTAATGTCCACTGATATGCAGTCCTATGAAGAGTTAACAGACAGATGAACAATGAATGCATAGACCGTAGCTATTTTCTATGTCTCTCTTCAAGTGGTTGCAAAAACATGAAGTCTTCCTGAACTTTCCTTCAATTTCTCATACATGTACACATTCTGATACTTAAAACACACTGTGCAACTTAATTTAGGCCCACTTGTGGGTCACTTATAAAACCTGAATTTCTTTTAGATTCAACTGATTTGATCCATAAGGCTACGGTAATAATACAATATAGCTATTTTTGTACAGGGCCTAAGAATACAAATAGAATATACCTAGGCCCAAGCTTTCCCACTAGAACTTCTAAGGATGATCTTCAACAAGTCTTCAAAGAAAATAAAAATAAAAAAAATGAGACTTTCATGTGACTTTCTTCAAATAATTTGTTCTATCATCCTGAACATGTATTTTCCTGTTGTCCCTCAAGTATGCATTTCTTAGATTAAATTTAACATCAACCATTTTCTGAATCATCCTCTGAATCAAATTTGTATGTATAGGCTTGCTATCCTTTTCCAATTTCTAGCTGTTGTTGGTAAACAGACTTTAATATGACTTCGATAACAAAATTCCTCCAAACCAACGGTACTCCGCAAGTTACAATCTCAATGTTTATTCCACAACTTTTTTTTTTTTTTTTAAACGTAGCAGAAAACAAGGCAGGATTAGAGGTTAGAAAGATGCAGGGGGGCAGAACATGTAACAGTTCTGCAACTGCAAGACGGCACATAATTAAATCTACGCGTCCTGAGACCACATTCTCCTCCTTCAAGCAGCTGAACAACAAACCGACCCCCGCTGGCAAAACGGATCTCACACTCCCCTCTAGGCACCGCAGCCTCGTGCCCCCCCTCTGCCACAGACCCAAGGCCAAGGTCTTCTGCTAGCACTCCAAAGGTTCTGCCGCTAATGCAGCTGCCACCAGTGCGACTCCACAGAATAGGTGGGCTGCTGTGTTAAATCTGTCCCCTGTGCACATGCGTTATCTTACCTCAATTATTTCATTAAGAAATAATAGATCGGTGTAATTTATGCACGCATTGCAACATAAACACACGCAAGTTACTCAGTTTGTCTACGTGCCCTTGAATTCAATGTGCACTTTAATGAGGTCTTTTCCTACTGTGACCATACCACCTGCACAAACCTTGAGTTGCAATCTTAAAATATTCCCCCATATATATAATTTCTGCTTAGATTACCTTTAGATTACCTGTTACCTTAACTCAGTATCTGAGAAAAACATTGCAGATGCTGAAACAACAGCCTGCTGAGGCATTCATTATGTTTGGAAGTTATTTTCTGATGCATCATTTACCATTGCCATCACAGCGCACAACAACCCACTATCATAGATTGCATTTGTGTATCACAGAACAGTTACTTTCAACCTTAAGAAGACAATGCCAACTCGTATTAAATTATGAGGAGTTACAAGAATCTCTAAGTTATTCTAAAAATAAAATCTATGCATACTAATGAGAAAAAAAAAAGAAATCAGCATAAAAACTATTACCTGCCAGCTTTATGACTACAATTATTATAGCTAATTATATAACTGCAGCAAGGGACTGCTTTGCTTCCTACAATCATCTGTGAGTCCTCAGAATGCCTTCAGGTGAGGGAAAGCAGCAAGGAAGAGATTAACTTTGTAAACCCTACAATTTGAGAAACATTCTGCCAGCGCTTTGTAGAACTAGTGATACCCACCCACCTTTCAGTAATCATAGCCACAAAGCAAACGGACTACCACTTGGCACTGTTTCAGGAATTTTATGGGCAGGTACAGATTTTAGTTTATTGACAACACCCCAGAAAGAGTAAAGGATATTAAGTTGCTGGAAACGTAGCAGCTGTGAAGGCAGCAAATGGAGAAAGATTCAGTATGACTGAGAACTCTCATTTATCTCAGCCTGTAAATAAAATAACAAGTGCTCCTGTCCATTGGGTTTTAAGGGGCTTTAGGAACACAAGATACCAGAAATACTGAGATCCTGTAATACACAATTACAGAAGCAGAAGGTCTTTTCTCTCAGAGAACAGAACACAGCAACTTGAACTGGTACAACTGCTTCCCAAAGGTAGCTTGGCTGTTTGATACCTTCTGAGAGGCATTATTCACAATCAATAAACCCCAGGAAACAGAATAGTTGGAAAAACAGTTGAGAAATGCCTGGAAGAGTTCAACAGTGGCGAGGAGGTCAAGTAAACTGAAGTTTACTCACTGTTCTTACAACATGGTAGGACATGGGATATTCAGGTCTTATCATTACAAACTTTTTTAATGATACATTTTTAATTTACAATTACCAGTCATAGAAGCTAACACAAAGGGATGGTTGAGTGAACTGTATGGAAAAAACAATGCCAAACCAAGAACAAGTAATGACATAAAACTGTAGGTCTGAGTTAAAGTCAACGTGTCTTGTCCACCACTTATTCTTCGAAAAAACTTCTTTTAAGTTCTGAAGCTGTACAGGCAAATCATCAGTCTGCATATTGATGTAAGGACTAGTTAGAAGATCTTCATGGAAACTTTTTATAGACTTGTGATAATACTGCTTTCTTCTGCATTTTTAAATTACTATTTTAAATCTGCATTTCACGATTAAACCCAATCGATTTAGAAGTGTTCTGTAACTGACCAATCTTACACGTTGACCTAATTACTAACCTGATTCTATAGATGTTTGAGTTCAATGTCAGATGAAACTCTGTAAAATGCAGGCTAGATATTAAAAAAAAAAAAAAGAGTAATTGCAGTATAAGTTCTCTCTTCGTGAATGCTTGCATATTGAATGACAGTTTTATTAGTACAGCCCTCTTTTTTGCTAATTCTTGTCACCCCTGTTTCTCCTAGCATAGCTGTTGGAGCTGGGGAGCTATTTTTCCAGGGAGATTGGTTCCCTTATCCAGCTTTCTGTGAGGCTGCATTCACAACGCTACAGTAACACTAAATTTTGTGTTTAAAAGAACAAAGCAAAATCTAGTTGTACTTTTTTAAAGCATTAAATGACTGCTTAAGGACAAAGTGGGTATGACACAACCACGAGTACTGACTTGGAAACCTGGAAAGCACAGGAAACAGACAAGGAGGCCTGTAGTTCATCAGCTTGCTTAGTTCAACTATCACCAATTTAAGTCACCAGATCCAGGCAAGATGGGGAAGAGCTTCCAATAACTTTTAAGATTTTGCCTCCTCCCCAGCTCACCTGAAAGGAAAGGCCCTCAAGAAGAGGCAAACAAAAGCACTGGCAGATTTAGACACAAATCTACAAAAAGCGGTGCCGTTACTCAAGAAAACCTGCCTCTTGATACCTCCCCCGGGTGCTCCTGGCTGCTGCCCAGGGACGGCACTCTTAGAGCGAAGATAAACCGGGATTTTGTTGAAAAACAACTGCGTCTGCGCTCCCTGGCGATAAGCCCCTAAGCGCGACACCCTGCCCCTCGCACTTCGGGGCTGCAGCACCCTGCTCCCTCAGCCAGCCGGAGCCTGGGGCTCCCTTGGGGCAGCCAAACCCCCGGCCTCGGGCCCCGTCCCCCGGCCGCCTCCCAGCCCCTTGGACACCGCCAGGGGCTGGCGAGGCCTCGCTGCTGCCGTTGGTGCAGGCGTGCCCGAGGCCGGCCGCGCTGCCGGGGGGCGGCCCCGCCCCGGCCGGCAATGGGCGGACCGAGGGACGCGGGGCTCGAACCGGCGGGGCTCGAACCGGCGGCGCTCTGGAGGCCGGGGGGTGGGGGGCGGAGGGCCCGCTGCGCCCATGGCCTCCGCGCTGGTAAGGAAGGAGTCGGCAGCCGGGGGAGGAGGGCGAGGGGCTGCCGGGGGGGGCTGGTATAACGGCGGCTGACGGTGCGCCTCTTGCCCGCCAGGAGGACCCGGTGCTGCTCCGTCCTCTGCGAGGCCACCGGGCGGCGGTGACGGGCGTCGGCTTCAGCGCGGACACCGCGGGGCTGGGTGAGTGCGCGGGGCTGGGCCAGGCCGTTCCGGGTGCGGGTCCGGCTCCAGGGTCGGAGGCGGGGCGGCCTCCCCCGGGCGGGCCCCAGAGTCTCTGCCCCTTCCTTAAGCGACAACTTTTTGAGCAAACCACGAGGCGGGGAGAGGGAGGGGTTTGTCCCGCGGCGAGCGGGGAGGAGGAGGAGGAGGAGGAGGAGGAGGAAGTAAGCGAGGGGAGTGCTGAGGCCGCAGGGGCCGGGGTCCGCTTCGTGCCGTGTCTCCCCCCCACCCCCCCGAGGTGCCCGCAGCCAGCCCCGCCGGCGGCCCGATCGCGGAGCCGGCGTTCCCCGCCGTGCTGGCGGCGCGGGGGGAGCCCGGCAGCAGCCCCCGCAGCCGCCCTGAGCGAGGGGCTCTGCCCGCAGCCTGCCATGAGGATCCGCCTGGCGAGGAGGGGGCCCTGGGTGCGCAGGGGCTGCGCGCTGCTCGGCCTCCTGACGGCCGCCTACTTGGCGGTGGAGCTGTCGGTGTCGTCCTTCGGCGCCTCCCTCGGCGGGGGCAGCACCGCCGGGGCGCGGTGGGAGAGGCGCTTCTCCGGCGGAGCTGAAGAGGCGGTGGACTTGGCGCGGCCGGTGTATGGCAAATCCCCGCCTGATTCTTACGCCCCGGGAGAATGGGGCAAAGCCACTCGCCTGCAGCTGAACCCCGAGGAGAAGAAGCAGGAAGAGGAGCTGATTGAGAAGTACGCGATTAACATCTACGTGAGCGATAAGATCTCTCTGCATCGGCACATCGAAGACAACCGGCTGAGCGGTTGTAAAACGAAGTCTTACAACTACAGAAAACTGCCCACAACGTCTGTTGTCATCGCTTTTTACAACGAAGCCTGGTCGACATTGCTGCGGACAATACACAGCGTTCTCGAAACCTCTCCTTCGGTGCTCCTGAAAGAAATTATCTTGGTGGACGACTTGAGTGACAAAGTGTATTTGAAGACTGACCTTGAAAAATACATCAGCAGGCTGAAAAGAGTTCGTTTGATACGGACCAACAAACGAGAAGGATTGGTTCGCGCACGCCTGATTGGAGCTACCTTTGCGACTGGCGATGTCCTTACATTTCTCGACTGTCACTGCGAGTGTGTCTCTGGTTGGTTAGAGCCGCTGCTCGAGAGGATTGCAGAGAACGAGACTGTTGTGATCTGTCCCGTCATTGACACCATTGACTGGAACACATTCGAATACTACATGCAATCAGCAGAGCCCATGATTGGGGGCTTTGACTGGCGGCTGACGTTTCAGTGGCACTCAGTGCCTAAACACGAACGTCTGAGGCGCAAATCTGACACTGACCCAATCAGATCCCCGACGATGGCCGGTGGCTTGTTTGCTGTCAGCAAGAAGTATTTCGAGTACCTGGGTACCTATGATACGGGAATGGATGTTTGGGGAGGGGAGAACTTAGAACTGTCATTTAGAGTTTGGCAGTGTGGAGGCACGCTGGAAATTCATCCGTGCTCTCACGTAGGCCATGTGTTTCCAAAGCGTGCACCATATGCTAGACCAAATTTCCTTCAGAACACAGCACGTGCTGCTGAGGTGTGGATGGATGAGTATAAAGAACATTTCTACAACAGAAATCCTCCAGCAAGAAAAGAGAACTATGGAGATATTTCTGAAAGAAAGCTGCTAAGAGAACGTTTGAAATGCAGGAGTTTTAACTGGTATTTAAAAAATGTATTTTCGGAGTTGCACGTACCCGAAGATCGTCCTGGCTGGCATGGTGCCATCCGCAGTGCAGGAATATCATCAGAGTGCCTAGACTACGTTTTACCAGAACATAATCCTACCGGGGCTCACCTTTCTCTCTTTGGATGTCATGGTCAGGGAGGCAATCAATTTTTTGAATACACATCAAATAAGGAGATTAGATTTAACTCTGTAACTGAGCTATGTGCTGAAGTCCCCGAGCAAGAGGATTACATAAGTATGAGGAGCTGCCCAAAAGATGGATCTCCTATCCCAGAAATTATTATATGGCATTTCAAGGAAGACGGGACCATTTATCATCCTCATTCTGGAAAGTGCCTTACTGCTTATCGTACTACTGAGGGGCGTCCTGATGTGGAAATGAGAACTTGTAATACTGCAGATAAAAATCAGATCTGGAAATTTGAGAAATAGCCACCACCAGCAGTAAGAATCAAATTGAATAGAGTCTCCAAGGTTTTTACATGCGTGAGCAGATGATAACATTCGATTGTATACCTTGGAATGTTTTCAGATGCATCTTCCCTGTAGTAGCATAGAAAACATGTCTGCTGTGGTGAACTGTATGGAAAGCAAAAGTGAATACTGGGATTTAGTTTCTAAAACAGTGATTACAGATCTAATGCCTTCTATTTTTGTAAAACTTTGATCCATTATTTTCTTATTTCGGTCTGTCTTGATTATGTGGGAAAACAAATCCTTTTCAGTGGACTAAAGAGGGATTTTTTTTTGCTCTTAAAGCTAAACATGTTAAACTTGCAAGATATTGTGACATGAAAGCAAAGATTTTTTTACTTCAGTAAAAGTTAAGGTTCTTGCAGCAGTGTTAACTGACCTATTTTGTGGATGCATCGTAATATACATATCTAACAACCTATGTTACACTACAGTAACGTGATCAAACTGACATTGATGTGGAAAGTTGAATCTTAAGTGTTGGAATATTTCTAGGTTTCTAGGGAATTTACATGCTGTTGAGGGTTTTAAGGTGACCTCTAGCTATACTCCACTGAAGAAAAGGAAGGTGTTTTTAGTGGATGCATTTTGGCACTGCTTTGCAGTCTTGCTCCTGTTGTGGAAAGATTAACCTGGCAAGGGTGAGTCGGGAGCTCGTGCGCTTGGAAAAGAGAGTAGCAGCACTGGAGCCAGGGGCATGCTAGAGGTACTGTGAATGGGAAGAAAGAGGGGTGGTTAGGAGTTCTGCTTAAAGGTAACAGAGAAAGAGAGAAAGCACAGAACAGCATTAGCTACTGCTGTTTCATTGCTATATATTTAACATTTACATCATCTTTGTGTAAACTTTTCCTTGTTAAGCTTGGCTTCCTGGGAACACAAAGTCTGTGTGACTATGCCATGTATCCATTTTCTGGATTTTGATAAATCTTACAGGTTTTGGACTGGCAGCAGGGTAGGGGTAGGGGAAAGGAACACAAAGGAAAAGTTGGGCTGTTTTATTTTGTGTTGTGTTTTAGCACCAGCTGGCACGCTTTGCAACCGCGGTAGAGGTCTGAGATAATGCAGCACACACAGCTTCTTCCTGCTCATCATAGTGTTGTGGGAGACCTCAGGAAGGGTTGAAAAGCAGGAGTTACTGAGGTAAGGGGAGTTGGAAAGGCAAATGACAGCTGGGAAGAAAAGATTTGATAGTTAGGTGGTTCACAGGACATCTTACCATTTTCTGTATCCTGTTACGCTAAGTTTTCAATAACACTGATTCTTGAATCGGGTCACTAATTTGCTTTGAGTGTGATTATAGGCAGTAGATGTGACTGATGTGTATTGGAAAAAAATGTCTTAGTATCTGTGTTTTTAGCTATATATGATTAAGTTAAACACTTACTTTAATGTTTCAGGCATTCCAGCTCTTTTGGTTACTTTCACTGAAGTAGTAAATGCTTTTTGGTAGCCACAGTACATAAATCCTTGTCACTGGGCTGGTAGGTAGGAACTTTAACTTGCGGGCAGTAAGAGTCTGGATAAAGGCACCTGAGGAATGCGGTAGGTGTGGGTTTGCTGCAGGCATTGGCAGGTAGAAGGGTTAAAGTGAGACCTGAAGTAAGTGAAGATATTCTAAAACTAAAGTGAGAGTCAGTTAAGATTATATGTTTGAATCTAAGTGACTTTAGAGAGTCGAAGGATATTTATGCAAACAGGCATAGGGGAACAGAGGAAAAAAATCTGGAGCTGGGGATGTAGCGCTGAATCATGCTTAAAATGCTTGCCACTGTGTGGCATGGGTTGTTTTAAGCCTTTAACTTATTTTTAGGAGGTTACTTGCAATTTGACTTTTTTTTTTTCTCCCTAAAATGATTTTTGGGAAAAAGGGAACTTCTTTACTATATAAGGGAGGCATTCCTGAAAAATTCCGTTCCACTGCAGCAAGGAATTATTCTGTGGACCTACAAGTTATGAATCACTGATCAAATTTTAAAAAGGCAGCCAGTCATTATGTACTGGGGCAATAAATTAGAAGAAGTATGTGCTTTTGTGTAAAGCTTGCTGTAAACTGTAACATTCAATAGAAACAACACGAAAAAGACATGGATTCTCCTACATGGCAGAAACATCAGTTGTATATGCAATGCATGTTTCCTCAGATGAAAGTAATTAAATAGTGTGAATATAGACTATGCAACTTTTATACAATTAACTTTTTTTAGGACTTGACAAAAACTATATTTCGTATAAAGAATACCTACTTGTTGAATTTGACATTCAAAGTGTTCCTTATCTATTTAAGCAATAAATCTTTTAAGTGAAACTGCCTCTTAAAGTTTGAAAACTTATTCTCACTATATGTACTTGAACCCTTCCTCTTTCTCCCCACCACCTCCCATTCTGTTTTTGTGGTTATTAAAAAAAACTACAGGTTTCAAAATCCAAAAAAGGCAAAAGTAAACAACCTGGATTTCAAACATTAAAAAAAAAGTATATATATAAATATATATATATATATATATATATTTTCCCCAAAAGGAAATAAAAAAGATTGAAGTAGAGGAGGTAGGGAAGGAGACAGAGAGAGGGGAAAAAAAACCAACTTGCCATTCTGAGTTCAAGTAGGCTTAAACTGAGTTGTGGTAATTCTACAGAAATACTCTAATCTGGTTGTTTTCCAGTGCCTACAGATTTCTGGCAAATCTGAAACTATGGAAGATTTTTTATTCTGTTAGACTTTGAAAATTTGGGGAACACTTCTGTATATTTTAAACTACTGATTTTTAAGTGACTTAAGAAACTGAATGTAAACTTAACACTGAATAAATGTGGGAGGGCTTTGAGGTTTCTCTTGAAAAATAAAATTCAGAATGATAATTAAATATCGTGTGCTTTTTTTTTTTCAGTCCTCTTCCACTTGGGTGAATACATACAGTATGCAATGAAAATTAGGAACTTTGAACTTCATGGGAGCTATTAAAGTTGTAAAATGTTGTTGAAATGTTGTATCTGCTGTGCTTAGAATCCTGATTGATTGGCTTGATGGAGGTTTAATTAATAATAATAGTTTTCATTTGAGTAGGAAATCTTCAGAATCAATGTTAACAGTGTTTGTATTGTGACGTTGCACCTTATCACGAGATTTGCGAGGTTGCTATAACGTGGGGATTTCTTTGTTTGTTTTGTTGTTCAAATATTCATTTACACACAAGTTCCTGCACTCTATTTGACCTGTAGTCCTTGCACTGGGTGAGGTAATTATACTGGAGATGTTTCAGTTTTGAGGGGGGAAAGGGTGACCAAGTGGTGTGTTTTTCTGGTAAAGCCTGGCAGGTATATCCTTCTCATCTTTTGCACAAATTCATCTCATAGTCACTACTGTGGTATTCCGGGAAATGGGAGTGTAATGGTAATTCCATATTGTGGCACCTCATGTCTCTGCTTATGTGTGTACAGACACACATTTGTATGAAAATGGGTATCATCAATACACAGAACTTCTGTGAGCCAAAATTGAACTTGGTTTCATTGCAAGCGCCCATAAACATTTTTCTGGGATATGTAATGCCCAGGTATTTGTTTAGAGACCTGCAGCGAAACGATGTGTAAACCTGACCTTTCCATGAGGCCAGGTGTTTATTCTTTGCTGTTCTGTTCTGACTCATAACCAGAAAATATTTTCTAGAGATATCCTTGGTGATGCTTGGGTGTGTACAGAAAGCACTGAGGTTATAAGCTGGACTAAGTTTCATATTGAAGTCAACTCAGTGTGAATTTTCAGCTTTCTTCTTTCTGCTTATGTGTTGCATTTGGTCTGTTACTACCATTACTATAGCAGGGCCAAATTGTTTAATCTTTCACGTCTGAACATGTTTCAGGTAATGTTGTGGTTTCTCTGAGGAGCACGTGCCACAGACCTGTTTATTAGCCCACCTTAAAACACTGTTCTGGTACTTCTGTGTTTCTCTTTGTTTCATTTCTAACACTAAAAATTGGCCGTGGAGATGTGTTACGGACCAGATTTGCGTTAGCCTGGGTGCCTTGGGAAAATGCTACACCTACCTAGTGTGCAAATTTACACCTACTGATATAGGGTTAGGGATAGTCTGGTCCCATGTCTTTTACCAGAAGCCATTTTTGGAGGAGAATGCTATCTCTGAGCCAAGTCCCAAAGGAGAGTTTAAAATCTAATATTTTATTCAGGGCTTGCCTTGACGTGTGCTAATAATCAGACTCCTTTCCTTCCACTGCTGTCAGTGCCATGAAACAGGCTGGAAGGAGAAGATCATCCCTGTTTTCTTGTCCCCCCTCCTCCTCTGTTCCTTTCAGCTTCCAGCTATTCTATTCCCTCCCTTTCTGTACTAAGGGTAGGAATTATTTGTCTATTTTTAATGGGGGATGTGCAATTTCCTTCTTTTCAGTTATGCCCTGTGTGCTAGCACTTAGGAGAGATGAGGAAAATAGGGGTGTAGGAATATCACACTTACTGCTTTGGTTCAGCTTCTTGTTGCTTTCGCTGCTTATAGTTTCCTGAAAATGATCAGTCTCCGGTTAAAGCTATATCTCCTTTCTCAAATGTAGATAGTGTGCTGAACTTGTGACTGCAAAAAGTAAAGGTTCTAGTGCTTTCTCTTATCAGACCAAAAACTTCACATTGTATTCTGAGCTATACAAATGATAGTGTTAAGAACTTGATACTTAATTAGGATTACAGAATTAGTTTTAGGTATTTGGTTCCGTTTAGATATATGAAGTGTTAGAAATGATATCTTGAGTTTAATTTGGCCTCTCTTCTGAGACAAATAGTAGATGCTTGGGGAAAAAAAATCCATCTCGGAGATCAAAGTGAGATTCTGAACTTATCATTGAAAACTTTGTCTCTTGTTTTTAGTGATACTTAGTATTTGGTGATGCTGAGTCTGGATTCGTACTTAGGACACGTGCACGACGTTGGGCTAGTTTGCTCAGTATGTGGGAGAGCTAAGTGTTAGCCTTCGCCTCCCCGGTCTTCTGATGTCCTTGCCAAAAGTCTGCTGGCGGTATTTCTGGCTGCCAGGCTTCCAATCAGGCTAAGCAGACCAAACTATCCATTAAAACACGGTAACTCCTCCTTCCCTAACGTTCTTGCAACCCAGTAAGTTCATGGTAAATCCAAATTCATAGACATTAATTAGCTCTGTTTTTTCTAATAACAACAAGCAGACTCATGATATCTTTTAATTATTTCTTGCTAGCTACCTCTTCTTTGGATAGGTCTCTTATGATATGGAAGCTGAAGAAGCAGTGCAGAGCTTACAAATTTGTGGGTCACGAGGAAGCTGTGACCAGCGTGCAGTTCTCACCAGAGGGGCGGCTACTTGCTTCAAGTTCCCAGGATCGTACTGTCAGACTATGGATCCCATGCATGTAAGTGTAATTGGGCAGTGCTGGCTGTATGTTTCTTGAACGTGTAATGTGAATATTGGGGGTCTTACCTGGTAAATGTTTCTGTTGCCTTCCCACATTCCTGACTGGGCTTCAGCCTAGTCATGGGGGAGCACAAGTAGCATGGTTCTTTACTGTGTTAGTTTGTTCTTTACTGATTGTGTTGTCCTTTCCAAGGTTTAGCAATTTAGATGTTCTAATTTCATGAGTATGCAGAATTAAACTTGGTAGTACTTCGCTGGCTTAAACGGTATATTTCTTTTATGAGGATTGCATGACTGCACTTCATTTTGGAGAGACAAGTGATGAGTGAAACAAAAATAATGTTATTGGAAAAAAAATTGATTTGTCTTTTTAGATTTACTCTCAAGTAGTAGTGATTGCAAGCTATTCAGAATAATCTTAGGAAGACTGGTGTTATTTTAACTCTTAAGCATTTTGTAGATTACTGTATCAAAAGATTTAATAAATAGTCTTTTAAATACTGCATGAAGGCTAATACTGCTGGTTAATTGCAATGTTTTCTAAAATTCATCATTTTAAATATGATTACTGTTTGTATTCTAATGTTTAATCTACAAACGAGGGAAAAAAAAAAGCAACAATGATTTAGTCAGTGTGCATTGCTTTTTTGTTTGAATGAGATGTAGTCTTCCAAGTAGATTAACTTTCTATGTTTTTTGGTTTGTTTTTTTTGTTTTGTTTTGTTTTCTTTAAACCCTAGTTCTGTTAAATATTATTCTGAATTTGGTTTTGTTATTTTTTCAGTCATGGAGAATCATCAGTACTAAAAGGTCATACAGCACCTGTTCGTAGTGTGAGCTTCTCACATGATGGCCAATTCCTAGTTTCAGCTTCCAATGATAAATCGATAAAAATATGGAGCGTTCACCGTCAGCGACTTTTGTTTTCCTTATTCCAACACACTCATTGGGTTCGCTGTGCCAAGTAAGCTTTGTTTTTATTCTCTGTGAAGAGGGTGTTATGGTGGATTCCATATCCAGAACTCCTTGCAAAGGATTTTTATTTCCTAGAGCAGAACTAAAAGACGAAAAATCTGTGAATAATAAAAGCTGCTATGTCACTACGAATAAAATTTTAATAAACCAATCTCATATATACATGCACACACTCAGTTTGTATGTATATCCTAATTGAAGTCTGGATGCTTGTTTTGTGTTAATATGTGCACATATGAAAGTTAGTGTTTGTTATATATACATTTTTGATAAAAATATATATATTTTTTACTCTAAAGGACAGGTATATCTTTCCATATTTATTTTCACTCGGTATCCTGTTCACTGCCCTGATCCTGTATATTTTCATACTGTATTAACAACTTATTTTGCAGCATTTACTTATGTCTATTTTTATTATTTATAGTAGTGGTTTTCTCAGCTATTCTACAACCATTCTTGGTCATGAGTCAAAATGAGTTAAATGTACAGAATCGAAGAAGGTAAAAGAAAGTCTTTGTACTAAAAGTTAAGATTAGCATCCTATTTAAAGGCAGAGTTCTTCAAAGACAAGAAAAGATTGTTCTTTGCTGATTTGTTTCCATATTAATGAAAAATCTGCAGCTAAGAGAGGCCTGCTTTAAACATCTTGGTGAAGAAATTTAGTGCTAGTGAAGTACTGAGCCCTACAAAGTTCCAAAGTATCTAATCTTGAGAAGAAACATAGAAGATCTAAAAATAGTATATCAGTGTTCTTGAATATTGTTGTGCAGTTCTGCAATATGAGAAATAATAAGTATTGGTGAAATTATAGGTAAATCAGTTTTCTTGTTTAATAAGCCTAGTCTGCTAAGTCTAGGAATAATCATGAATATATTCCTGACTGTTTGGAAGTCTAGAGAGAACTCACAGGAGAATGTTTATGTAGGCTAAAATTGAATACAAGGCTATACTGTGTCGTCTTTTTCTTGCCTATAGTTTTCTGTTATGTTCTCCTGGGCATCTGAAATGCCAACCTAAGGCTGCTTTTACTGTTGTTTCTTCTCTCTTCCCATCACTTAGGGCCCTAGTTTTAATTGTTGTCGATTGTGGGGAAAAAAACAAACAAACAAAAACAACAACAAAAAAAAACACTGTAGAGAGAAACTTTTCAGTTTTATTACTTCATGAGAAATTAAAATGTCCTTTGAAAGTTACACATTTTAATTCTGGACTTTCTTGGTTCTGGTGCTTTGATACTTATGTCTATAATACTAAATGACTGATACAACTCAGAATAGCAGTGTGTACATTTGCACGTTCCAGATTTTCACCTGATGGAAGACTAATAGCATCTTGCAGTGAGGATAAATCTGTGAAGATCTGGGATACAAGAAATAAAACATGTATTGATAATTTCATAGATTATGGAGGGTAAGTGTTACTGTAAAAAAAGGAGAAATGTAAATGTATGATTCTAATTAGATCAAATTAGTGTTTCATTTTGTTAACATCTGTACGCTATATTTGAAAATAGATCAAAAATTCTTCTACCATCCATATAAACTAAAATAATTAATTTTGCATTCTTCTAAAGAAGTTAACTGGCTGCATTTACTCATGTATTTTATAGTCAAGAAATAATCCAGAGAGAAGTCAGATTGGTCGTACATTTTTAAATGTTCTCATGTTTATCTTTTACGTGGATAATGCTATTTAATATTGGATGCTTCAGCAAGAATAACACTTTAAGAATTCTCTCCTTGTTCATGAAGACAGTATTCTGTTAGCTTCAGTGATCTGCTGTATCTAAGTAAAGAAAACATTTGCTTTTACTTATCAACAGTTTTCTTAAACATCCTGGAACCATAATTTTATTTAACAAATGACTGAATATTAATCTTGTATATATGCTTTGCTAATTTTATGGCTACCATCTCTCTTTTTTCTGAGCTAAGAGACTGTCATAGCTAGATTTTCTGGTTTTAGACAAACTTATTTTACTTGCTACTTAAGCATGAGTAAACAAGACATGCCTTATAAATGAGACTGTATGATCATTTCAGTTGTTAGAAGTACCTTACTTGAGTTTTCATATACATGGACTCCACACAAGCTGGCTGCAACTCAGTATTAATAATATTATTAAAATACAAATATTTCTACCCAAACAAGTAATCGATCTGTTCTCATGAATTATGTTTAGGTTTGCAAATTTTGCAGATTTCAACCCAAGTGGTACATGTATAGCTTCTGCAGGTTCTAACCATACGGTGAAACTGTGGGATATTCGAATGAACAAGCTAATACAGCACTACAGAGGTAAAAGCAACATAGTTTGTTATTTTCTTTAGAATGGGTCTCTTTGCAACAAAATTTAATTTATTTTGATTTTATTGGGGGAAGTAGAGAAACAGGTCATACTGAGTTTTTTTTCGTAGGCCAGCAACCCTAAAAAAATACGCATAAAGTGAATCTTCATTATTTCTTTGCAATACTTTACTCAATTTTTAGAATAACATTAAACAAATAGATTGGAGCATCTCTTATATCCTCAGTGCTTTGTTTTGTCACTTAAATGGAATAGGTTGTTTTTTTGGCAAGTAGAAAAGAGCAAAGTAATGAAATGTACATTTCCTATTGTATGTAGTCTTTGAATATTTTCTTCTGTAAATTAGTTCACAGAGCAGGGGTTAATTGTATATCGTTCCATCCTTCTGGTAACTATCTCATCACTGCTTCTTCTGATGGTACCCTTAAGATTTTGGACCTCTTAGAAGGAAGACTTATTTACACGCTTCATGGACACAAGGTATTCACAATAAGCCTGTTAAAGTGGAGATCTTAATAGGTTCTTCATTATCTTTTTAAAGGGAAAGTAGCATTTCTGAGGTCTTGTATCTTGCAACTAGCAGATAAACTTCAGTGGACAGAAAAGTGTTGTGTTAATTTGCCTTGTAACAAGAGTGTAAGGCAATGTATCAATTTTAGCAACCACTGTACAATCTGCCACTATTGCGTGCAGGCTTAATGTTGAGTAATAGTTTGTGTTCTGTATTAATAATTTATTTTGAAAATAAAGAGAGTTAATTATTTGGAATATAAGTCTTTTGTCCACTGAAAAACAGGGCTTCTAAGGGGGGAAAGCTTATGGAAAAAATGTTTTTATGAAGAATGGCAGATGTTTTATTCCTTTTCTTCTTATGCAGAAGAAATCCTACTTGTGGTAACTTAAGCACATTCTCTTGAGTGTTGTAATATACATCTGATATTTTTGTTACTTAATTTCTGCTTAAAATCTATAGAGAGTACCCATATTTTCCTAGTATTGATTGTAGTAATCATAATGAACTATCTTACCAAGATACACAACGTTAATCCTTCAGTCAAGTTGTCTTGCAAAAATTCACTAGCCAATTTGTTCCTTTTGTAATTAAATTTGAAAAAATATTTATATTAGAAAACTTCATTGTTTTTTTTTTCTTTTTTTCTGTGCATTGAAATACTATGATTACAGTCATAGCATTTAATTCTACTATATATATATACATATATATATATATATATTTTTATCTTCTTTCAGGGTCCTGTTCTTTCTGTGGCTTTTTCAAAAGGTGGTGAAAAATTTGCCTCAGGTGGAGCAGATGGCCAGGTTTGTGGTATTGTCTGTTGAAATGTCTTCTCAATGTTTGTTATGGTGGATAGGAGTTAATTACAGTATACAATTACAGTATACTGATATTATTTGCATTTTGTCTAGTAGTATGTTATCCTAAAGTTAAATTCAAGGCGAAAAATAGTTAAGATCAAGTTTTTAAATAATGTATTTACCACTTTTGATCGGATGTTATAAGGAGAGATACTAGGTACTTCTCTATTATACTAATTATAGTAAAGGAATGGTTTGTAATAGAAATATTTCTAAGTGTTGCAATTCAGTGTCAAAAATAATTTTGTTGCAACTAGTATTAATGTATACACACTCCACTTGGTTTTCCTTTCAAAGTCACTACTTAGCAATCATAAGAACTAAGGTGTGCTGCTGGGAAAACTATGGCTAGAATTGGAGAAGAAAAAGAATCTTTTATTACTTTTGCTGATTTATATTGGCAAAAAAACAAAGTATTGGATTTTGTACAAAGAAGAGTTGTTTGAATCTTTGAAGCAAAAATGTTCTCTGTAATTAAACAGAAAACCATACAATTAATCTTCATCTGCTGTGATCTATCTCATAATTACAGTAATACTGTCAAGCCTGGGATCATCTTCATCAGGTCTTTACATTCTCCAAAAAGAAAGAATTTGTGTTGCCCAGCAACTAGTGTTTCACAGGTTGAAATTTTCTTTAATATTTGTTGTCATTTTTGTTGTTTCCTATCTATAAAAACTTAAGAGCTGAATGTAAACACAGGAAGCCATACTGTAGAAATGAGGATCTTTTGAAGTGACCATAAACCATGTTTATATTCCAGAAAAATGAGTTCTGTTGAGTTTAAAATGTTTCAGCTAGTAACAGAGATGGTCTTGGAAAATAGTAAACGCATTTCAATTAACAATTTCAGTGTAATTAGAAAGAAAAGCACCTGTTCCTGGTTTTCAGTTGATGCTTCAGGTAGCACTCTTTCTAGAAATGAGTTTAAAGCACTCAAAGGAAATAATTTAAAGATGTTTCGTATCACAAAGAGTTAGTAAGAAGCAATGCCAAGATTTGCAACTATTGGAAAAGTGAAATTGCCAGCAAACTTCTGATATTAATTTTGCAAGCTGAAGGGGAAAGAAAAAAAGTATATTCCTTGAGCCACTAATGCAATCTTTTATTTTCCATATTGAAGGTTTCATGTAAGATTTTTTTCTGTTCCAAAAGAAAACTTGGTTCTTAGGGAATCCTGAAATGATGACCTTATTTTCATGAGCACTGCCTTTGAGCTTTGTGAGGATTAGTATATTATACTGACCCTGAGAGGAAGTGAAATGTGTATTAAATTACACGATAACAGATTAATCTGTTAAGCTACAATGCTAGAGGAGTCATACTATTAAGCCTAACACAACCTCCAAAATGCTGGCATACTCTGGGAATGCCTGTCTTACTGCATGGTTCTCTGAATCCACCAGGTGGTATGTGTAGTCAGTGCAGTAGTGTCATTGCCTTTCTCCTGTTCTGATTCCATGCTGTAGAGCCAGTAGCATGTGGGGTCACAGAATGAGTAAGATGACTCGTGTTTCTCAGCAGTTTGGTATATTGGCTTGAAGTAGTAAATGATGTGGTGGCTTTTTACAGGTATTACTATGGAAAACCAACTTTGATTCATTTGATTATAAAGAAGTTCTTAAACGCCACATTAGAAGAACACATACTGATGACCCTCCTCATCTTCTTGATATCTACCCAAGGTCACCTCATCTCCATGATGAAAAACTTCAGTCAGTTGAGGTGAGTGAAATAAGTACTCTAATATAGGAAAACAGAACCTTTTGTAAACACTGTCTGTCTATCATTTCTAGTTAAATGTAGTCTGTGTATACCTGAAAACTTCTTGTTATTGTGTATGGTATATTGGAATCAACAATAGCTTATGAATTCATGTTAAGGTTAGTAGGAAAAAAAAAACACAAAAAAAATGTAGGTGATAATCTGGTTTCTGCTGAAGTACAATGTCAAACCATTGCTGAAAACATCTGTATATTCAGTGAGCTTTAGGATATTGCCAAAAACATCATTATAAATAGGAAAAGGTGACATTGTTACTGAGAGTCAAAAACTAGACTATCACAAGTTGTCCCTCTTTCCAAAACTTTTAGGTATTGTGAGAAGATCTTGATATTGATCTAAAAATGTATAAAGCCCTTCTAGGGTAGTAGTGTTCTTTATGTCACTATGAAGTAGTATCTCATAGAATCATAGAATATCCCAGGTTGGAAGGGACCCACAAGAATCATCAAGTCCAGCTCCTGGTTCCACCCAACATTCAAACCACATGTCCCTGTAGTCTGATTTCCTGCTAATATTGTTCTGTAGCTATTTTGCTATCAAACCTACCAGGAACCCTTAAAAGTATTGGGAATTAGGGAACCAAAGTGAAATGTTGAACACCCTGTTGGTATTTGGAAATACACTGTGTTTGTCAGGTTGTCTGACAGTTATGCTAAATTGGTAAACAATACTTTGCCATAGACAAGACCATTATTTATGTGTAAAACACTAGGGATATGTTTGTGACTGCCCTGGGTAGATCTAGCTAGCTTTTGGTTGGTGATTACCTACACTTTTATCTATCTATTGATGTTTTGCAGGTGCCTCTATTGTCCAAGAGTTGTATCTAATGTATAAATCTAGGAACACTTAGTTTTCTGTCATTACTAATTGAGTTCTATAGAAATTCACCATTATTATTATTATTTATTTATTTTTTACCTCCATATAAAATGCTGCTTTGGAATTTATTTCCTTCTCAGAGTTTTAACACACAGACTTGAGGATGCTGAGAGGTGCATCTGTGCATGTGCATGCATTTGGCTTTCTCTATGGAATGAGCCTGAGGACAGTAGTATTACACACTTGTAGAAAGAGTATGTATGCAATTTGCGTAGTACAAAGATTGAAAATACTTCGGTGGAGGAGGGGAATCCCACTAGAATCAGTCACTAAGTATTCTCATGTATCTAGTTTGGTTATCAAGTTAGATGTAAAGCTTTCTGATTATGATCAAAATAAGATGATCAAAATAAGAGCAGGACAATTGTATGTATGATAGCTTGCTTAATAAACTTCTCTGCCATACAATGCCATATTCATTGTAAGGTCAATGAATGAAATTAAGTGTAATTCCCTTTGGTAGCAGCCTTCAGAATAGATAGTCAGTGCTAGAACAAACTAAGACACAGCATTTACCGTCAGATTTAAACCACCCTTCCTGCATCAGGGGTTTACTTCAAGACCCGTTCAAATTACACACACAACATGTGCTAAACAAACAATCAGCTTATAGTTCCAGGATTTAGTGGAGTTCTTTTCAAGGCAATTTTTCCAGACTTCTGCTGCTCATATACTTAGCACAGGTATGAGTATTTGCTAACGCAGTCTTCCATGTTTTTTCTCTGGACATCTAGTCCAACCTCCCTGCTCAAGCAGGGCTCCCTAGAGCACAATACCCAGGATTGCGTCCAAACAGCCTTTGAATATCGCCAGGGAAGGAGACTCCACAATCTCTCTGGGCAACTTATGCCAGTGCTCAATCACCTTCCCAGTGAAGAGTTTTTTCCTTGTGTTCAGACAGAATTTCCTGTGTTTCTGTTTGTGCCCATTGCTTTTCATCCTATTACTGGGCACCACTGAGAAAGAAAAGTCTGGCCTCATCCTTTTGACATCCTTCCCTTCAGAAACTTATAGATCAGATCCATTCTGAGCCTTTTCTTCTCCAGGCTGAACATGTTCAGCTCTCTCAGCCCTCTGTCATATGAGAGGTGCTCCATTCCCATCATCATTTTAGCAGCCCTTTGCTGGACTCTCTCCAGGAGCCTCACATCTCTCTTGCACTTTGGAGCCCGGAACTGGACACAGTACACTCCAGGTGAGGCCTCACTAGGGCTGAGGAAAGGGGGGAGCAATATCTCTCTCGACCTGCTGGCAATGCTCTTCCTAATACTGCCCAGGATACCTTTGGCCTTCTTGACCACAAGGGCACATTGTTGATGATGAATGTCGAGAAATTATTTATAAGCTAGTTTTGACAGATTTTGTTTAATCTAATGTCTGCCTTTCTGCTTGGCTGTAACATTTGTAGCAGTTTGCAGGCTGCTGGGTTAGCTGTTCCCTCCTAGTGAAAGGGCTCGATGGCTTTGTCATTTGTCTTAGCAAAGGTTTAGACTCTCCTGATATCTTGTCACAGTTCTCTTCTGGACCAGTTTAAGGTTTTTAAGAATAAGGTTGCTGTTTTCAGTGTTCTATTTACATCACATTGTCAGTGATGTAAATAACTGTAAGATACCATTATCTTCCTTTCACATAAATGTGAAGTATATTATGTTCTTTTAGACAGAACAGTTACTTATTCAACAAAACTAATGCTACCGTAACATACTATACTGTTATTATTGTAGATTGAGCAATTTAATAAAAGTAATAATGATTAGAATCTCTTTTACAGCTTATTTTCAAAGTTAATATAATAATCTAATAGTTTAGAAAGTGTTAAAGTGAAGTTATCAGGCTTTGTTGCTCCATCTCTCTCTCTCTCTCTCTTTTTTTTTCTGTTTCTCCTGCCTGTACTAACAAAAATAAATTGTTTTGTTGTGGTGAAGAAGAATGGACCTTACCACCTGGGCAGAGACATAATTTATCAGGACAAAGCTAGTATCAGGTTACTACCAACACTAACATGCCTTAGTTGCTGTAGCTATGTTTGACATTTTTCAGTGTTCTGTCTTCCTAAATATTGCCTCCCGTAACTGAAAAATGCAGCATTTCTAGAGCTGCTGTACTCTGGGGGAGGCAGGGGCCAGTACTGTCCCTTTTTGCAGCTAAAGCAAACACTTTTTTTTCATTGCACCACCACCCTCATTGTTCTAGTTGCTCACCATGTTTCTAAGGTACAGGAGAGGGAGTAACAGAATCACAGACATGTCAGCTTGGGGGTGATTCTGCACGTTATCTATCTTGTTGCCAGCAGTACATTAAGTCAGCCTCAGCTTTGTCTAGTTAGGGAGCCCTGGGGGGGGATGGAGACCTCAGTCTCTGGGAGACCTGTTCCAGTACTGTGCAGCAATTGTAACAAAGCAGTTTTTCCTAGTATCTGATCTGTGCCTCAGACAAAATGCAGAATTGCTTGCTTTCTGTTTGTCTTCTTGTTTTTCATGAGGAACAGGGGAAGATGATTGATCTTTACTAAACTGAAGTAATGGTATTTTTAAAGGCTTAGCAATATAGTTAAGTTTTGCAGGCAGGCAGAGGAGACTTCAGATATGAGATACTTAGAAGAACAGATGACCTTTTAAGGTTTGCAAGCCACTACAATGTTATCTACACATTATGGTGTGTTAAAATGCATAGCCCTGAGTTATGCTGACGTGGTTAAGTTTAGTCACCTCTATAGCAAGAATGAAGATGGATAGCCTTAGGATAAAATCCGAGGTTGTACAACACTAAAAATTCAACAGATGTAGAGAGAGAGAGAACTGAAGAGGCAAGTAAATTTGTAATTCTGTCCATGCTTTTTTTAATTTTTTTTTTTATTATTGTTATTATTTTTTTAACTGCTAGTGTTTCATGCCTCTCCAGGTTTCTTGCTGCTTTCTGATAGTTGTTTCTTCTCAGTGTGTGCTTGCCTCAGTGTGGCAAGGTCCTTGCTATCTCAAAACCTGGTTTTGGGAAAATGGTTCGTATGAGATGGAGCAGGCTTTGCTCAGAATTTTTTGAAATGGCTTCAGAAACTTTGACTGTTTTCACATATCACCAATTAGGAAACGCTACTCTGACCAAAACAACTTGCACAAGAGCATTGAGAATTGTAGCAGCTGACTGGAATCACCTAATATTTTGCCGTTTAGAATAGTGACTAACACGTGGAGCTTGAGGGTACATTCACCTTTTGTCAGAACTCTTCCTTACTTACTCTTCAAAGTGATACACAGAGACAATAATATTTAAGGTACCTTTTTTTTTCCTTTCCTCTCTCCCTTTCTGCCAACTTTTTGAAGCATAGTTAACATTTACAAGAAATTCTTTACTTGTATCTTCTCTTTAGACGGACAGTAGCCTGAATTTTAACAGTTTTTCATGTTCTTACCTTCAAATCTTTACCGCTGTTCTCCACCTGCATTGCATCTATGCAATTATTGATTATTCAAGTAAGTAGAAATTGATACAACTGATGTTCTAGAATGTTTCATTTTTTTTTTGGTAAAGCTTGTAACCATTACAATTACTCAGATAATTTGGAAATGTAACTAAGTGACTTGTTCTCTGAAGGTGCCTACTACTATCAATGGAGATGACTAGCTCAGGTGACTAGCTCAAATACAGCAGTATGTCTAAATTTAAACTGAGATGAATCCCAGTCATTGTCTCTTATTGAGATAAGGAGCTGTTGAGGGTATTTGAAAATAGTATGTTCAATCAGGAGGGCAGTTTTAGTGCAACATACCAAAAGAAATGCATTCCACTAGCTGACGGTTATATTTATCAACATGTGTTTGTAGATAATTTTGTTTGTGTACTAGAGACCTCTTCGAAGTGGGTGAAAGAAATTTCATTTAACATGTTAAAATCCCAATGTTATATATTTTTAAAGATGTGTTGAGTTTGTATCTTCAGGCTGAAAATCTACTGTTAACTTAGTTTCATATTAAAATTTTCAATGTAATTTCAGTTGTAAATATTTTCCTAGATGTATGACATCCAAATTTACACTAGGTGGCAGTAGAAATAAGAATATACGGCAATTGCTTGTTTGGCTTGAGGATTCCAGTCTAGGAAACAAACAAACAGCATTTAATCAAATTCAAAGCTAAATTTTTACAGCTAGCTATATCACTTTTCTAGGAGGTGTTTTACATGAGTTATTTAAAACTTCCTCTTTTAATTTTATTAATTATCTTTTTTTTAATACAGCATCAATGTCTTATGAAATGCATTCTAAAAATCTGAAGGGCTTTTTTATTGGAGATTATATTAAAATCAGCAGAGGAATATCTATAAGGGCATATTCATTCAACTGAAACACATGGCTAAGAATTAATGTACTTAGTTGAGCCTGCTTCTTTTGCTCCTCCCCTAGGTCTTTGCTGTCCTAAGCAATGATCCTAATTCCTGTCTCTTTTGTTTTTTTTTTTTAAGAAATGTGTTTTGGTTTTGCTCTGCTTTAGTCTTCAGAAATCTCTAATTTTTTTACATGAAAGGTTCTGCATCTGAATCTTTCCTTCAAAAATGTTTTCCTGTACTGTGGATCCAAAGGTGGTAACTGCATCATCATGTTGGAAGAAGATAATGAAAGTAATTATCTGTTAAACTAATACATAAGTGAAGTTTTCAAATTGTGGTTTTTGAAGACCTTCAATATAAAACGGTTCTCCCTACCTTGCTCTTTAGTGTTCTGGTTTTCCCCTCATGTTTTTAAAGTTGAATGTTTCCAAATATGCTGTGATTGCTGGACAGCTAATCACATCACTTTCTCAAGAAATGTGTCCAGTCATTTGAAACATTTAATGTTTAGCTTAGCTCCTTTACCTCATTAATTTTAAATTTGAAATTAAACATGTTTTACAGGAAGAAGGGTTTAGCTGCAACCTTCGTGGGTTTTGTGCCTTTTTTCATACACTTTGCTATTCCTGACTTGTTGCTTAACAAGCCGATATATATTTAGCTCTCTTAATATAACTTCTGATAGTTCCTGCTCTCCTAGTCAGTGTCTGCAATTCACATCTCTGTCCCCTTATCTCAGATAAAGTCGTAAGCAGAACTGTATGCAGAAGAGACTTTCATTCCAGCTCTGGGATGTGATACTTCCACATAAAGAGCATGTTTCCTTAACTTAATCATACCATGTATTTTTGTAGCAAACATAAATCAGGAAAAGCATTTAACTGGTTCCGCAATAGCTTTGATGTATGGAACAAGGAGATAGCTCAAAGTACATGTTTAAATAGCTGTTAACAGTAATCATATAGTAGTTCCTCTACATTAGAATATTGGTATGGGGTACGAACTGCTGTGCTTGTTCTGCAGGGTCCTGCAGGTGCAGTGCCCTCTCTTCAGTGCCCAAATAATACATACCAGAAAAAAATGTTGGGCTCAGCTACCAATAATATGATTGACACTCAGATAATGTATTAATTATATTTACTATAGGACTGTCTGAAAATCAGACACAAATGACCCTAGTTATGCTGGACACTGAACTGAAGATTTAAGCTCTTGAGGACAGTATTTGTTGTCCGTTTGATCCAAATAGACAGAGTGCAGGGATGAGTTTGGGGGGAGTGAAACTGGACAGTCATGTTTTTGTAGAGAGGAAACTAAAGCAGTCCAGATAAAACGGTAGAACTTTCAGATAAATGGAAAACTATTACTAGACCATGTTACCTGACTGATTCTTCTTTTTCCCTTTCTTTCTTCCAAGTCCATTTGGAGAAAAAAAAAAAGGAAATTTAAAAAAAGGTATGAATTAGCACTTGATGCTATTGTCTAGAAATTAAGGAAGAATTTTAAGTTACCAGCTGTGATGGCCCTGGAGCAGAACTGGCTTTCCTTATTGCCTCTGGTTAGCTCATTCTCAATTGATCCAATTGTAACTGAATTAAAAGACAGAATACCTACAAAAAAAAAAAAAAAAGCTCTTGATTGAAGAATGGCTTGTTGAGACTGAATCCAGGAAAGAGCTAGGCAGTGCTAGTCAGCTAAGCGAGCTACATTAAAAGCAAAGTTAAGACATCCCATTATTCAAGTCTTGGCATCTATCTCTGATTTACTAGTGCTGCAGAGCATCATTTTCCACTTGATTGATCAGGTAACATCTGTATTTAAATGTCTCTGCTTTCTAGGTTGCTAGTAAATTTTGTGATCACCCTTTCCCTACTTCCCCTTTGCTGAGGAGGATCTTACTATTGTGAACTTTGCTTCTATTATTTGCTTCTTGTAACCTGAATTTATATATAAAAGTTGTGACAATCCAAACCAAACATAATGAAAAGGCTTCAGGTAGTAGTAGGAAGATGCAGTTGACTGCCTTCATTGGCTACTAACTCCAGTTTTAACATCTCATTTTAGCTATTTACTTAACAAATGGATCTCTGACCTAAATGTCTATACATCAGTGTACCTAGATGATAGAACCCTAGCATCAAGTACTTTTGCTTCATGAAATTTCCACTGAAGCTGTTACTGAGTGAGCACCTCTGGTTTAACCAGAGTTCTGTCTTCAGGTGATATGGTGGGCCCTTCTTGAAAAGGCAAAACAAAGTGATCCTTTTATCTAATGAATCTCCTGTTTTGGTGTAGGGTTTGTTTGTTTAAATCTATTTTAAAGTAAAATGGCTAGAATTAATGCCATCTTAGATAAAGCTGCTGAGTTGGAAAAGAGTGTGTTCATTTCTCTTTATTACACCAGACTCCTTGGTGATTTAAACATTGTCTAATCTTTCTTTGAAATTAGTCAGTGCCCTTTATTTCAGCCTTTACAAGCTAGACAAGCTTCCTCCTTGAACATAATCAGCTCAAATAGCCAGATACATTGGGCTGTAAATTTCCATAACTGGCTGTGCTTGGCACAAAACACGATTTCTGGCAAATGAAATATTTGGCTTTTGTGCCTCCCTAAAATGCCTATGTGGATTCTCATTTTTCCAAGTTAAAAAAAAAAAAAAAAAAGGTTATTCAGGTCAGGTGGGAGTGTCCCATATTGGTATGATGCAGGTTTTTAGCCACATACCATTGAACTATGAGGTTCTTTGAATCATGATATCATAAAGCTAGGTGGTCAGATCATGAATGTTGTACATATGCTATTAATGTGCATGCTGGAAGTCTTTGTTTTGGTGAAGTTGCAAAGATCTGAAATAGTTTTTAAGCCTCTGTACGGTTTAGCTGAAGTGAAATAGGAAGAAATTGGTGTGAACCAAAGACAAACTAGAGAAGACAGTATGGGTGCTACAAACATGTCACAGCTACAGCTTGCTATAGTTTCTTCATTTGTAGTTACAGAGTACATAAACTAGTTCCATTTTAAACTAGTATTTTTATTTCATTTGTATTGATTTATCATAAACTGAATTTCTTAATATTTAGGGTAAGAATCTTTGAGTTAGGTTTGGGTGACAGATATTTGTAAAGTATAAATGACACCTCTTATAAACATGTCTGTATTCTCTTTCTGTATTATATGATTGAATTTTACATTATTGTGAGGATAGCATCCTTCCTTTATTTTTAAAGCCTATTTTTAGCTTTTAGTGAACAGTGATGTCTCAGTGAAGCAAGTAAGCCTTTTAATTTCAGTCTTATTTTCCTTCTTGTACTGGTGCTGAAATAATGAGGATAGTAATTAATTTTCAACAGGTCAACCCTACCTTTGATGTGACTGATACACAAACTCCTGACCCACCTGTTGTAGAGATTACTTCTCCATCCTTTGGTACTCTGGTAAGTTGCCTTTTGAGAAAGAAAGCGTGGGAAGAAAGCTTAGCTAGTTTGGCTTAAACTAAACACGTCGATGGTAATTTTTTCTTTTTTTTTTGTCTGCATTAATAAAATAATTTTTAAAAAGTTGTCAGTTGTTCAGAGCTTAGTATTCTAACTTCTCAGTTTAAGCTTTCTTTCACAGTTCCCAAGGCTAACCAGAAGATGGTGTAATAGTGAAGCCTTCACATTATACTATTAATTTTACTCATTTACTAAGCAGAAATCCTAATTATAAACCCATATTAACTATATCTAGGTATTACCGTTAAAATCTGTTGCTTTTTGTTCAAACACCTTCTGTAACTGTCCTTAGCTGCAAATAATGGGAAATCCAAAGCGTAGTTGCCTCACTGATAAAATTCCAGAATTGATATTTCATTTTTTTTGCCTTTTAAGGCATCTAGTAGTTCTCCAGGGGAAAAAAAAAAAAAAAGTAAAAAAAAGAAAAGTAACACATTTTAGGAAAGAATCATAGGATTAGTTCTTTCTAGTGTTAGCATAGGATTAGTTCCTTCTAGTTTTAGCTTTTTTTTATGACATTGGTATGGCATGTGGGAGGAAAGGAAGGCAATGTTTTAACTGTAGTTTCGTAGGAGGAAAAATATGCTCTCCTAGTATGAAGTCCTAAAAGATGTACTGTTCTAGAATTAGGTTAAACTGGGAATTTCTCTTTTAGCTTGAATTCCCTTCATGTGAAGGCATGATTTGTATCTTGAACAATTTTAATTACCATAACAAGAATTTGTGTGGCTGAAGGGTTAATACATATGAATGGGCAGCAGGTGTGGTTTCTGCTGTTCTGTTTTGTCATGAATGCTTTACAAAAGGGCATGTCATGAGGGTAGTTTATAAAAATGCTTTGAGATCATTTAATGAAAATCATGAAAAAGGTTCACATCTAAAAGAAATCTTTTCTTCAAAAACAAATAAGCATAATTTTATTTGAGAGATGATAGTTTCATATATTTTGAAGTTCAGCAGTTGTTGTGTTATGATTTCATAATATGGCTATTTAAGACAATTTCTGTCAAAAGTAATTCTCAGACTTAAAGATGTCTCTTTAGAAGGCTTGACAGTGAAAATTCTAGTGGATATAATTTATTGACTATCGCTTTAAAATATGCTATGTTCATTACTTCTTGGTCTTAATGCTGATCATAGGGTCCAAATGTATGGTTACATTAATTCTTTGTTACATATCTATACATCCTCCAATCATCTAATCTTTTTCCTTAGTTCTTTTAATAGGAAAGTATTTTTTTAAATGTTATGCCCAGAACTAATTCTAGGAATAAGTTGACCTTTTACTGACAACATTTTCTTGATTTCAGTCTAGATGGCTTTACAGTCGTCTTTACTACAAAAATGTTGCTTCAAAATTGATGCCTTTTGACTGTGTCAGTAATCACTACATTTTTTTCTATTATCTTGATCTCCTATTCAGCATTGGCTCTCACTTTTCTGCATCTCAACACTCAGTCTGCATCTTTTTTCCATCTGTTGCCATTTCTGTGTCCGTGCAACTCAGACTACAGCCGTAAGGACAACAGCTCTGTCCACTACACCATCATTGACACAACTCCAGAAACTATTTCCATATTTTCTCTTCATTTATCTTCCCTCCCCAACACAGTAAGTAACACTCCCCAACTTTGGCAACCTTATCTGTGCCTCCCTACTTTACTCATTCTCTCATTTCTAGTGTTGTCATCCTGTCCAGTGTCTGCCTTACCAGCTTCTGTTCTTTGTGGAATGATTGCCTGTTTAATTGGGTCAGCCGTCCAGTCTCATAATGTCTTGTTTCCAAAGGGTTCTACATCTCTGTGACTTGGACCTTTTCATCTGAAGCTGGCTCAATTGCCCTAATATGTAGAGGTCCTTTCTAAGAGGCTTCATGTTTTATTCCTGAAAATCAAAGGGGGAAGGGCAGATGCTGGGTTTCTTATGGTCCCACCTTCACTGCCAGCTATCCCCTTGATACTGTTTGTCCTCACTTGAATGGTACTGTGTTTGTATATTATTTGTATATTAGCAGGTATCATCGGCCTGTAGTGTAGCTCATCCTCTTCCCTCAGAGTCTTGCCCTTCAGATAGCTAAAAATCTTTGATTAGGTTGCCAGATTCTTTTTTAAAAAAGACCCATGTATACCTACATTATTCTTTTTCAAGTGTTTTTATTTAGCTTAAGTAATTCTTCTGCCCTTCTGATATGTTTAGAGAGAAAAATACACTTTGCACTTATGCATCCTTAGGGATTCTTGTTCAGAGTTGTTACCATCAAGCATGTAACATGGCAGGGCCCTAAGGAGAACTTACGAGACATTTTGGCAAGTCGCTGGACTGCTGGCAGTAGCTAATCAACAGATGTACTTAATTTTTTTTACAGAAGGCAAGATATACAGACTCTGTTGGATTGCTGTCTCAAGTATTTAAAGACAGGCTTCTCTGTGACAAATGAAAAGCTTGTGTAGGATCTGTGATGAATTTCCTAAAACTCCCTGAAAGATCTTCAGGGAGAGTGGAAGTCTGTACCAAACCTTGTAAGGTTTTGTTGAATGGTTATCAGAAGAACTAACAATAAGTGGGTAAACTCCCATAGATATCAAGCTACTTCAGGAAATAGGAGAAAGACCACTTTATCTGTTTTTTCTCTTGTGCTCTCCCTTTTGACAATCTCTTCTTCACTCTGTTGGAACTTTGTCCCTTCATACCAGTCACAGGAAACGTGCTATTACTGCCCATTAAGATGACTTGCAACAGCGCAAAGGATTATTCCTTTTTCTCCCTTCTGTATAGATTTATAAATAAAATTCATGGAGCAGTATAGATTACTCCAGACATTGCTTCCAATTTCATCTCTCCTCTCTCTTAAAGCAGGGCCAAGCTGGATGGATCCTAAGGGCCTCATCCAGTTCATTTGTGAACATGTATAAAGATGGAGATTATGCCACCCATCTAGGCAGCTTGCTCTGGTGTTTGAATGGTGTTTCATGATGTGTAGTTAAGAATTTCCCATGTCCCAATTTGTTGCGTTTAATTCTATCACAGTAGTTCTCTAATAAGTGTCTGGCTCAGACTTCTCCATTATCTGCCTGTTAGATATTTGAGATGGCAGTAAGATCTCCATCCTACCTTCCATGAGGCTGAACAAACCTCGTTTTCAGCCTCTCCTTGCATATCACGTGTTTCAGCACCCGCACCATCTTGCTCACCCTCATCTAGACTTGTTTCAGGATGTCAGTGTCTGTCTTGTATTGAGAAGCCCCAAAATGAACACAACTCCAGATAGTTAAGGTGCAGCTAAGTACTATTGTCATTTATTCTTTACAGCAATCTACACAGACAAAACTTTAAAAACAAATATTTTAAAATTTAATACTCTTTATTGTTATGAATTTAAAATTTATTTATTTATTTATACTTTGAGGTTTATCTGTATGAGGAAATACTGGTATTATGTTTTCCTGTCACTCTTCCTCTTCTTTTCAAGGAATATTTAATGTCCTCAGACATTTAATTTATTGTTTTATCAAAGCCAACAATTTGAAATAACTTCCATACTTGAAAATGCCTACTCACGTTTTTATTTTCCAAATTTACTTTCATTTTCTTGCACTGAAAACTAAGCCAAGATATACAGAAATAATTTTATTGTAGGGGTTTTGCTGGAAAACAATCAAGTAATTAAACTCTAAATACTGTATCTTTTCAGCATTTGTTTTAACTTATAAGTTGTAAAGCCAGTTCTTGAACACTGAAAAACCTGTTTTTGTCTAAGATCCAAACTGATGCAACTTCCTTTGTGAACTTAGTGAAGGGAACATGATCATCGTATCAGTGGAAAAACTTAAGTGTAATCATCGGTACAGAGCTGCTTTCTTTTGAACTAGAATTTCTTAATGTCTTTGTAATTATGTCAGTATATTGATATTTTCAGGAAAATAGTTTTGAATTTGATGATTCATTTATTCAGGTCTCCCATGTTTACTGAAATGAGTATAAAAACAAGTTATCTGTGCTTAACTAACTGGTATTTTCATAATGCCCTGACTTTTCCAGTGGTAGGAGTCTTCATCTGTTGCAGTTGTTAGAAATGAGGTCTGTGCTAGCCTTTTAAACTGTGAAAATGTTCACTGAATGGGGGTCAAGATTTTGGGGCAGCTGTGTGGGTGAGTTCTTTTTCATTCCTATCTCATTGATGACCCTGAAAACATTACTTTGGAACTATTTTCTCCTGTTTCATCCTCTGATCTTGTAGTTTTGAGGGAGGGAGGGAGGTTGGCAAAAAAAAAAAAAAAAAGTCTGTAAGGCAATACATCGATAAACTCCAGTCCCTGATAAGCTGTTAGGAACAAGGGAAAGTTGATGATGTCTCAGTAGTTTTTACTGACAGCAGCAGGAAATCACTGTAGAGGCTCGCTAATGTTCCGTCCCTTGACCTTGCTCATGTAAACAGGATTTGGAGGAAGCAAAGCAATGTACTGTAATCTGGAAGTCAGAAAGTCTGCACTGGCTGTGAGATGTTTGCTGTTCTTTCTCTTCCAGTGCTAGTTAACACAAAGTAAGACATACTTATTATTCTTTTTCAGTATGGTTTCTACAAAGTTAAGAGTATGGGTTCATTATTGGAAGAGGAAAGATAACGACTGTTTATGGTAACAGGACATACTATGTTTTAAAATAGAAAGTGACCTAATGAATTCCTTCTCCCTGAAAACCTGTAAAATATTTTAAAGAAAATAAGATCATGTGAATTTTTTATTCCTCGAGGTAAGATGTTGTTAATCAATCTGTATTGATTTTGTGCTAAGTCTCTTAATGCAAATGCTAGAAGCATCTGTATTCTCATTTACCCTATGCACATAGCTTCCTCAGTATGTATTCCAGAGCGTACATATTTTTGACACATTTTTTACTGCCTTTATTTTTAGTACAACCAAAAAATAAACAACCCCATGTAAGTAGTGAAGTGTGGCAGCGATTACAAATTCAGGACTTGCATCTAGTTCTTCCATCTCTGTGTACATTAAAACTTACACAACTATTCTTCTCATGGGAACTTATTTTGAAAAGATCATCTGGGAATATTGTCTCTTCCTTAATCCAACTCTAGAATTCTATAGAAGAGCATGACAAAATAATTTTGTCTTAAAAGCTAAAACCTGCATATTTTACTTACCATGCAACTTCAAATATATTATGATCTGCATTCTTTCCTGGCTTCAGCTTTACTTGGAAATAAACACCAGCCCTCTTCGCTGAGGTTAAGGGAAGGGGAAAAGGAGGGAAGGAAAAAAAATAAGAACTTTACAGCTATATGACCTCCTCTGGGCCCCGAGTCCAAAGTGGAAGGGAACATCCAGTGGAGCAGAATTTTTGTGGCACTTCTCTGTGCCCAGCAGTTGTTAAAGTTTGTCTGAAAGCACAACAGTTTTCCACAGTTTGTGGATCTTGTGTTTTCTTGGGACTTTCAACATTCAGCTTTTCACTTAAACTCAGATTATTGCATGACATTTGTATGCTTGTCTCTACCAAAGGAAAGTTATGTCACTATCCTTTTAATAAGAAGACTTGGAATCCTTGTCCTGTAAGAAAAGACAAAAGAAAAGCCCTACTTGTGTTCCTTGCTCAAAACTCTAGACTAAATCAGAGTTCAGCACTGAGGACTGATGCCAGCAGTAGAAGGGCTTTGATCAAAATTGACACTTACAGACCTCTCCCATCAGTCTTTCTCCCATCCGCTTTACCTTCCTCTGTTCCAGACAGAGCCTTAGCACCACTGCAAAGTGCAAAATTAACATTCACACCACATAATAGAAAACTAATCTCAAAATAACAACGGCTACTCCCTGAGTAAGTATAGATCTATCTTTTAAAATTATTTTTATATTTTTTATATTTTTATATTTCTGTTCTTGTGATTGCCAACAAATGTGGTTTGAACAAACTGGAAACTCCATGATCCAGACTCCAAATCACAAACACAGAATGAAATTATGGGATAATGTGAAAAGATCCTGCTTCGCAAAGTTGTGAACTAAAACTGCAGCTTTTTGTAGATGAGCATACTAAAAACTTTCAAAATCTTTGACTCTCTGATGTCTTATGAAAGCATAAACTAGAAGAATAAATGTTGTAAATAGAGGGACTCAGAAGTGTTCGTTGCGACAGAATAAAAAGTAAGAATTTGTAAACTCTGCTCTTGTGTCTCTAAAAATGTTTCTCTCTGTCCAGTGTTGCTCTTGGAAAAGCAATAGTTAGTGTCCTCAGGGCTTAGAGCAGACAGACCTTTCTTTTCTTTGCATGCTCTACAGGTACAGTGCTTGGGGCTGGGGGCAGAAGATAAGTTGCCTTCTCCCCCACCCCAGCTCTGCAGCTAAGCATGTTCAGCTGCTCTCAGGGGAGGAAAGTCTCCCAGCTCTCCAAAAGGGAGGTTGTTCCCCTAATCCATGGGGAAGCCATGAGGCAGTAGTAACAGCCTTGTCTGTTGTCCAGCTAGGGGTCTTTCAAAGAAAGCAGGGTATATACAAACAAAATAGCTTATCTTCTGTCCTAAGTGCCAAAAGGATGAAACATTTGACATATTGAACAGTGAAACTCTAAACTTTTAAATATCTTTATACAGGTGCAGGCATGTTTAAAAAGATTGGTGTACTTAATCTTAAAAGAGTTATGCTTTGATAATACAAGCATCAAATAACAAAGATCAGGATACGTAAAGGTGAACTCAATATTTGTAATAAAAGAAGAATATGATCCAAATGACCCTTGCATTTTGCAGCGATGGTATTCTACCACAGCATGTAACTGCAGGTTTGCAAGTAAAAAAAACAGGAAATGTGTTGTGCTGCTAGTTAATTAGGTAATACTACATGTCTTGATGTTCACTAATAGGCTCATCATATTCTTTGAGGGAACTGGAGCTTGAGAGAGAGTCAAGTTTTCACTGGAGACGGAGTTCTGAATTTGGGCACTAGAGAGTGCAAGAATATAATATTTCTTATACTATTTTTAACCTGCTTTCCTGAGGAAATGAAGCTTATGAGTTTATATTGTTTATGTCTGTCTCTTTCCCATCTCCCTTATAAATATATATATACACATTTTTTTTTAAATCTAATATTTTTTTTTACTGAGTTTGGAAGCTAGCAGCTGGCAGAATAAAGAAACTAAGAAGTAGTGCTTCCACTAAAGAAAAAATAGGTGGGATGTGACTCTGAACTCACTGATTCTGGACTAGGCATGGACTAGCTATGGATGATTTGTCCTGTAAGTGCCCCAGTAGATGTGGAGGGAGGTAGTTACAGCAGGACAGCAAGTTCAGGAGAGGGGCCTAACAGGAACCCCTCCTCACCACTCCGATATAAAAGACTAAGCTTCAATACTTAGTTTCCTCACACAGCAGTCTACGTACTTATGTTGCCATTGCCCAATAGTGACATTCTTAATGGATGCTGTTGCTGAACTTTTGGTATTATTTCATAAGGTAATTGGCTTACAATAAATTACTTGAGAATGATTTAAGAACTTTTACTTTGTATAAGGTCTTAGTCATGGCAACAGTGCAATGCCTCAGGAATGCTTTCAGGTTGACCCATGTCTTAATATTGTTCCTCTAGCAAATCAGCACTTTTCTGGGAACTAGAGGCTCAGAAGTTCCAGGTATTATTACTATTTCAACTTCCTGAGATACTGTACTTGTGTGTTCTGACCTTGTCTGCCAAAGTCATGTTTTCTCCCACTCCAGCTGAGAATCCAAGCTGCATTCACAGTTCTCACAGCTGATTCTGAGGCATGTAGAAAATGCCCGACAGCTATCAACCCACACATCCAATAACAACTGGTTCCTTCCTCTTCCTGGGGAAGAGTAACATCCTCTGAGAAGAACTATCCCCCGAGGAATGCACGAACAGCAGCAAGCCTTTCACACAGGAAATTACTACTATAGCACTTGCAGAAAAGTGTCTCTGTCGCTTGGCTTGTCAGTCCATAATGAGCTTCCTGCTGACCTAGATGATGATTTACTACTGATCTAAATGCCATTTGTGAACCATTTAGCTTAATGGAAGTTAATGAAGTTAGCATTCAGTAGCTCTGTTACTCTAAACACCTGTTTTTTGTTGTTTTTTTTTTCAGTAGTACAAGTTAAGTTTTGAACTTCTTAATATTCACAGCACTTCAGTAATTCTGAAATCCCACACTTTGTGGGGCAGAGAAACATGGGAATGTTTGGATCAGTTCATAGTGTGTGACTTTTTGAAAAGGTTACAAGGTTTTACTTTTGTTTATCTTAAGCTGGATAATAAAGCTGTGCCGCAGATCAAGCATGCTAGAAAACAAGATGCTAAGCTGTTGGCTTGCTCTTTGTTTTAAATATTATTGGAGTCTAAGTTTAGTGCAGCATGCTTGCAAATGTGTGGTGCAACCTTGAGTATAAAATGAAATATATTCGGCCAATGTGTTATTCAAAAAATGATTAATGCAAGTTTGTTACAAAAGAAAACACTAATACTATCTAAATCTCTTCTTATATTTCTAGATGACAGTGCTTGAACAAGTGCTAGCAAATTCTGTTTGTCACTGAGATTACAGTGATATCTAAACCCAGAGGGTGCTTTCTGCCTAAAGTCGTTTGAGCGTTTTCCAAATATATCAGTTGTTCTAATACAACATATCTGTCCTTGAAGACCTTGCTGCATTGCTAGCTAGTTTGCTATAAGAGATGTAGTTACTTGCTGCATGTGAGATAATGGAACGACTGATTTGAATTAAAAAATGACATAGGTTACTTAAAATAGGACTTAAAAATTGAGACTTTTCAAACAAAATTCAGCAACAAGAGCAAAAATGTTTCTCCATACTAGCCTCATCATTTAGATATTTGATGCAGAAAAACTCTGAAAGCCTTTTGGGTCCTATCTTCCACTAAAATAGTTTTGAGGTCAGAAAGTAGGCAGAACAATGCCAAAGGATGATTTCACAGTCACTTTAACTTAGAAACTGTTTTTGTCTGGTTAATTGCATCCAAGTCAATTCCCTGATCTGCTCAGCTATCTAAGCAGTAATACCAGCACAAAGGAAATAGTGGGAAAAATTATTTGGAGATTAAGTAGGAGGTTAGTGCTGGCTGTATCCCAGTTTAGGTTAACCAATGTCCATTGAGCCCACATATCTAATATCTAGAAGGGTCACCTGCGGCGATTGTGCTATAACAGGGGTGTGTTGAATGCATGACACATCCCAAAATGGTCTTTCTTACGAGACAATCCGTGGAAAAACATGGGCAAAGAAGGTGGTAGTAATGGCTTCCTGTTGTTCAGACTGTAGGTGACTGGGATCGAGTTCTCTTTTTCAGGGTGAGAGGATTCAGCTTGCTTTCTTCCATCTGCAGGGCTGTAACCTAAGCAGCAGGTAATAGAGACAGAGGCTGAATGGAGCGTGCTCCATTCTTCATGCTTGAATTTGAAGCACTGTAAAGTAAAAGTTGAAAGTGTATGGCATCAGAGGAAAGATGTCTGTTGTCAATGATTAGGGTTTTCTGGAAAAAAAAAAACACACACAAGAAGAACAACCTCTGTATTCCATTGCTCTTTATGCATTTTGCAATAAATAGTATTTAACAACAACAACAAAATAAGGTATGTAGGAGTTGTGTGACCGACAGCAATGCCATGTATCTCTTCACAGTATGGGACTCTGGTTGAACCAGCTCAGTTTGGTGCTTGGGAGGAGAAGAGGGGTTCTGTTGTCTTCCTTTGTGCTGTGTAGAAATTGTACTTCCCAAACTCCAGGATGCCACTTCCTCACTGCAGTTCAGGTACCTGAAGCACAGGCATTGCCGTGAACCTCTGATGCAATATTACAGCACTTTTATTACAACATGGGAAGACCCCTTTCTTGACATAAAGGTTTAAGTGAATTAATTACTTTATCCTTAACCTGTTCTTAGATAAACAGTGTTAATACTTATAATATACTTATAAATTGTAAACAGTGTTCCTCACTGAAAATATTACTCTTCCAAGCTATGATTTGTTCTAACAGTTGTTTTCTCATTTCCTACACATCACTCACATCACTTAGGAAGTATGGACACGGAATTTGTCATGTTTTTGCCAGTGTAATGTAACAGTATCATACTACCTCTTGCTCAGTAGATTCAGCTAGTTAAAGCTGCAAAGAAGTTACCATAATTTTTCACTCAATAATCTTACCACATTAAATTTTATTATTTCAGTCAGTTATATATTATGACACTGTAATTATTTTCCAAAACTCTGCTTTCTGGAGCATATTGTTCAATAACACCTCCATCTCTGAGATCTTACCTTTGAACATGATGTTGCATTTGGATAGTTGAGTGAAGTCAGACTGCCAAGCAGCTTTGACTATTTTAGTTTTCAGGATGTCTTTCTTGCAACTTATGTAAACTTTATCTTTCAGATCACTGGCACATTTTGCATAGGACAGAGGCAAGAATGGATTTCAGTGGAATCATTAAAAACACCATAGTTCCATAGTAACTTCCTAATTTTACTGGTTTTGAAGAAACACTAGCTAGAGATAATTTACTTCATACTGCATTTTGACCTAAAATGAGTTAATTAGAATTGTAGCATGCATATTATGGAAAAGTATATATATTTACTTTTATCAGGAACAGTTTGACTAAATATTTAATTAGCAAGAGATCTTAAGTTTGGCAGATCTTTTTTTTTCCTTTTCTTTCTCAAAGCATATTGATTCACTTTATATTGTAACTTAAATACTTACTAGTTGTGTCGTAAATCAACTTTTCAGTGTTTCCCTGACATTATTCTCAAGCCAACTGTGACCTGTGACCACATTGTTATCCTGTTTATCGTTTCTAAGTATTGATGGAATGTTAGCTTCCCCATTCCTCTGGTATTGTTCCATTATTACAGGATATAAGAAAAAAAAAGCAACAACACCATTATTTACTTGTTAAGTTAGTTTAGACCCATAGAGTATACACTACGTAACCCAAGATTTAAAAATATTTGCATACCATGTAAGTTATTTAATAGTCTTTTTTTTACTTATGGTTGGGTTAGAAAGTGTTTTGCCAGAAATGCAACTACTTCATTCATTGTCTTCCTAAACAGAAGATAAAGGTACTTTATTAACCACTTTATTTTTTTTTTCCTGTATCACTTGTTAACATTTCTGACTACTAAGAATACTAGGATTTCTAGTATTGCTAGGATTTCTTTTGTTCCTGATATTTATAAAGCACAAATAATCCTTGAATGACAGAAATAATGTAGGCTAGCTTCCTACAAATCTGTTTCAAATGTTTTGTTTTAACCCTTTCCCTTGTTTTGAGGTAATTGTAAGTTCTATTTCTCTTGTATGCATTCTGTACTCTCTAATAACATGTAAACTTGTGCCAGAGCCTTTATCCCAGTGGGAGTACTTAATGATTTCTGTCCTTTAGCTGGCAATCTATTCTCAGGAAGCTTATCAGAAATCAGCTCTCTAAGATATCTCTGTCAGATGCCTCTGTCAGACCCTCTTAAATCTGCAACAAGCTCAAAACTTACAAATGAGGTGTGGAGAGAGGCAGACAGAAATGATAGTGTAAGTATTGTTTCCTTAGGAAAGTGGACAAAAATGTCCTTTTTATTGCTCCTAATTCTAATGGCTATAGAATTTTTACTGATGCTTTCAATTATCCCGATCTGCTACATTTTGTCATTTCTAGTTTATGGTCATTTATATTATTCTACCATTATAAGATTTAAAAAGCAACAATACATTTTGTCTGTGAAGGCTCAAACTCCCCAAGAGAAATTTGGCGTTTAGGATAGGAATGCCAGCTGCTGATCTGGGATTATAGTGCCAACTGCTTTCATTTTTATTTTCGTTTTAGCATCTTCTCAAGTATAGAGTGTGGTACACAGCAGGGTTATGTCTTCTTCCATATCCCACTGAGTGTGGCATCTCCACGTGCTGACGAGACCACTACCTGTCGTAACTGGTAGTATATAATTGATTCCACGTTGTTTAGCTATCCCATGCAGCTGAAAGCTGAGAGTATTCTCTTTGTAAATGTTATTCACTTAACTTGATTGTTCTGTAGAGATTTGTGTTAATATCGTCCACTACTATTTTGTGTTAATATCGTCCGCTATTATTAGAAATTATTTCCTTAAGATGCAGGGAGATAGATGACAGGGAGCACCAGTGACACCATGTGTTTTCATTGAAGTACAGGAAACGGTATATCTCCTCGGTATATCTCCTCTATCTTGCATCAACATAGCGTTCCATAAATTCTTGCATCTTTTAGGCTGCTACTGGTGATAATAAAATATCAAAGTGATCTTCCTTTCATAACTGTTAAACTTTTATAGTATTACTACATTTTTTTCCCTAAAAATAAAGAATAGTGGCTGCAACTTAGTCATCATTCCAAAACAAGAGGGCTTTAATTTAAATTCATGGTGATTCTTAACAAAATTTCTGTTCTATTGCTCAGTAAAGCATCAGACTTCAATTCTAAAGAAATGGCAAGCAGGAACAGAATAAAAGTTTCCAGTTTCAATTTGTCATGGTTGAGTGTGAGGACCAGATTTCCAGAACAGAAATTGAGTAGTTTACTGAAGTATAGTGTCATAAAGTGAGTCCTGTACTTGTACTTCAATTCCGAGTTTTATGTATAGTTTGGCTTTCAGCCCTGTTTGGGGAGCATATTGGTGCTCCTGTTTTAGCTGCCAGTGTGACTACTCACGTTACAAGGATGCTTCTTTACGCCATTAAATGTTTCTTTTTGGTGTAGATTAACTTTTGTGTCAGGACTTTGGCAGAGACGTCATGCAAGAATATACTTAACTGTGTAGGCCTATAAAAAGACAATTGATATTAAGTACTGTTTAGACTGGGACAGCTCATATCAGATATGCACTAATACAAATATCACTCCAAGAACCTTCTTTTTTAAACTCTGAATCAATAGGAAGGTGAGCAAGTTAAACAGTGATTTTGTATGTATAATTGTTGTCACATTTTTTCCCATTTTGAACACAGAATACTAATTTTAATGTTTTAAATGTGGCCATTCAAAACAAACAAAAAATTAAAACATACTGCAAGTGCTAGTAAAGTAACAGCAAACATAATTAAATACGGAATGTGTGCAGAAGAATTGCATGGGTGTTTAACAAATTTAAATCTGGGTGGAAGTATGAATAAAATAATACATTGTGACCAGTGGAATTTAATATTTATCTTCAAATGGTAAACCCTTTACTTGGTGTTTTCCATTTACTTTCCTAATACACACACACACACAATTTTAAAGTTTTGCTTGTTATAGCAGGCACACCTGTGGTTTATTTCTCTTCTAAGGTAATATATGAGTTTCTAAGGTTTATATATGTATATATAAAATATATATATATGTCTGTGTGTATGTGCATATACATATATGTATACACACACACAAAAAGTTATATATGTATAAAATGCATATATGTAAGTGTGTATGTATATATAGAGAGACTTTATATATGTATATAAAGACGTATATATATCTCCTTATATTCTAAGGCGATATTTTTTGTGTAGTTTACTGTATGATGTTATTCTTTTTTTAAAAAAAATCACAAATTACATTAATGTTTTCTACTTACATACTTTAAATGAAGAGCAACGTGCCAATTCACAGTGGCCCTATTCATCATAACCTATTCTGTGGAAAAGATGCTATGCGTTGCTGAACGAAACATTCTTTGTGAATTGTCTGTCTGCTTGTAGGACCTCAACTCTTCCAGTTGCATAAGCATCACTACAAAGAATGGAAACTGTAAGTTTTGATAACTGGAGTTCTCCCATAAACCAAGGAGTAATAAGATGTGAGAGTAGTTGGATTTGGAACACAAAGTTGTGAGTTTTCGGGGACACTAGACCAGGTTGCTTCACTTCTGCTGTATTCACCAACTGCCCTTCTGCAGCTCTGTGGCAATGGGATCCTTTAAGAATCATGAGGCAGAGCTTCCTCAAGCTGTTTACCTCGTAAGATTTTGCTGCTGAAAGAGGCAGCAGTTTGTACTTTTTTTTTTCCAGTTGTCAGGAAGGATAAGCTGATTACAAAGAAGCCGTCTATTTCACATCACTAATAATATGAATCAGCATCTTAGTCCTTAAGACATTCCCACTCAAAAGAACTGAGAAAAAGGGGACAGCATTTTGTAAAGTCATTACTTTTCTTCTTTACCCTTCTTATTGGCTCAGAGTTCTGCACTTTGGTTTTCTCCCAGTATCATTTGTGCAAGTGGAGAACAACCCCCTAAATTTTAGCTGACTACTTTTGTTTTTCTCAGTATAGTTTATCCATATTTATTTTAACAAAAGTCATTAACTATGGATGTGATGCTTGTGATAATAACATAATCTGTATAAACTACATTTTGTCGACTCTCAATGTATTTGCATTCTGTCTTTTTAAAATTTAAATAAAAATAAAAATCATGTGAGATGCTGGTTCCAAAATAAGAGATTGTTCCATGAGAAAGTTCTAAGTGCAGACTCTATTTTGTAGGTGAGGACTGGAGTCAGCGATCAAGAAGACCTCTTCTAATAGTATATTCCTGTGAAATTTAAGAATAACAAATGTACTTGGAGTTCAGTTTTACTGAGTCTGTTCCAATCTCCACCTTTCCACCTGCCCCGACCACAAATGTGGTCAGAGTGGTGTTACCATTTATCATGTGCATACAGTTTAGTCACCTCCCAATGTTTGTTAATTTTTGTCACATTAAGTAGGAAGAAATGGGCTAAAATATAAATGCCAAGTGACAAATAGGAGGAAGATGAATATTTAAAGCCTGGTGGGTAATGAATTCCTTGAGCAATGAAACCCAATTTCTCAGCTTATTACAGAAAGATTTTTTTAATTGAATTTTGATTTTAATGAACTGACAGAACTACAGATCATACTCTTAAATCATGTAAGATGTTTATTTTGTTTTTCTTAAAGTTCCAACTGTCAGAGCCCAAAAATGGTAGAAAATTAAGAAGCATTTCAAGATAGCACTATTATTGGCAACCTTAATGCTTTAACTGTAATTTTTATCGTAGTTGAATTGCTTTTTAATACATCCAAGCAGAACTTATCTACCTACCATTCTTATGTGCCAACACATTTAGCATTTTAATTGGCGTTGAACAGTGTGTGTATTTTGACAGAAGTTTGTAATAGAATACTGATTAAAATAAATGATATTTCAAGAATAAAACAGACATGTCAGACCACTCCAAAGTTAACATTTCTTGCATGTTTGTGTGGAATCCTGAAAAGCTTTCTGCAGTTTCTAATTTTATTCCCTATACAGTAAACTGTAAAATTCAATTGATTTAAGTAAGAGCAAAATTATGCTTGTGCTATTAAAGCAAATTTTGAAAATCCCACCTCTGAACTAAACTCAGCAGTGCTGAGCATTGTTTCTACCTGGACAAATTGGACAACTTGTCCAAAACTTCAGCCTATTAATAATGCTGAGCAATAAAATAGGTCAGTGTAGACTTTTATTTCTGTAGGTATTAATTGAAGCCTACCAAAAGCACATGAATTTAACTTTTCTCAAATTTTTCAAGTTTTGTTTTATCCTTATGGGAGTTTTCTGTTACATAATTGTTAAAGTATTTGATGTCCAAATCATCTCTTATACGTCTGTAACACTTAATTAGTAAAAGCTAATAATTAATAAAACAGTGTTCCTTCATTACATAGTAGAACGGCTATATCCAGGAGATTGAAATATCAAGTTGTGAAATACTGTGCATCATTTTTTCTAATAGTAGCATCTGGCTCTTTGGCAAAGTCTTCAAGCAATTGTGCTGGCAGCGTTGGACTTAACTTTGGACTCTAATGTGCTGGATTGCTAACTGAGTTCCGATTGCTTTTTACTCCTTGACATTTTCTTGTAAATAATTTGAACTGGAGGAAATTGTTTGCTCCATAGAAGCAGGCGTAAAAACACAGTGATATTGTCAACAGCCACAGGTCAAGTGGTATACTCTCCTGTTGCTACCCCTATTCTGAGCGGAAGTCAAAGCTGACAGATCTCAGCTAACAACAGAAGATTTGTCTGTGAAATCTTTCTGTATGGACACTCTGCATTTCCTATCATCGCCTACTGGGATGCAAGCTGGGTTTCTCTATGCAAGGAAGTTTTGTTGACATACATTCATGTCAGCATTATGTTGACATGAAGTACCCCCCAAAAAAATCACACTATATCCCTGATACTGTTATACTGAACAAAACCATAGACAGAGGTGCTGCTGTGCCAACAGAAAAGAACTTTGTAGGCTTTGCATAAAGCTTGAAAGAAGGTTGTATGGGTGTACATATGTGTATTATGCCTATATATATATATACGTGTATATATACAGTTATATGCAGGTTGGCAAAAAGATGTGCAGTATCATTATATGCTTCTTCTATACCATGGGCTCTGATAATGTAATATGTATATTTGTCTGTGTGTGTATAGATGAAGAGAGGCCATGCAACACAGATTGCTCTATTCTGGTTCTCCTGTGCAACAACCTCCCACTCTTGTGAAGCACCAGCCCCTTGCCTGTTGAGACTGGAGCACAAGGACTGCGGTTCTTCGCAGCTTTCTGCAGGGTTTAGGAGGAGGTTATACATATCCTTCAATTCTTTTTGTCCTGGCACAATCTGTCTTTTAGGATTTTCTCTTCAGTAATCTTTTGTTTGTTCTTACTGAGAGGTGGAGTTGGAGATAAATGTGTCCTTTAGCTCTTCTCATTTAAATACAGTGTAACTTTGATAAAGATTAGTTTTGCCCCAACAGGTTAAGTAGAACAGACAGTTATCTAAGAGAAATCAATTACATATTGTAAAGTATTTTACATAGCTTGAGAGATTAAAGTTTAGAAAAATTACTGTGGTTTGGGTTTCTTAGGATTAAATGTGTCTTCCAATGGGGAAATTCCTTCATTTGGATTTGTTGAACAGTCTCTTTTTATTTTAAATTCTTTTTGAACAATTCCAATTAATATAATAGGCGACTTTGCCAGCCATTTGAATGAGATGGATGAAGTGCTAGCACACATTCTTTAAGACTCCACTCAATAAATTATACTGTTACCACCTATTGTTTTTATATAAAGTTCAGTTAAATTCATTTAGCTAGCTGTTGGTCTAAAGCAGAGACTTTCAGTTAGTTTCTTAAGCAGAAGGAAGACATGGGAAGAATTCACGAGCAGGCAATCCAGAAGCACAGCTATCATTTCTCTGAGTAAATGTGATGAAGATGCTCTGCTCTCACTCACACTAAGGCAGGTAACCCTGCCTCCTTCCCTCCATGGATTCGTTGCCTTCTGTGACGCTCCCAGTCTGCTAAATCAAGTATAGGAAGTTTAACCACATGCTACATAGAAAGTTTTCGTTTTTTTTTTAGATCTTTTTTTATTCATTAATATTTTTAGTATCAAATATAGCAGAATATTCTATTTATAGTGTTAGAAAGGAGGTCTTGTCCATATAGGGTTATTCATCTGACTTCATTATTTCATTTCTAATATCTATTTCATGTTTCCAGTTTCTGCTACAAGTATTCCTCCTGCCCTCCAATTTTTCCTTGCCCTAGTATGGATAAGAAGTTCATGCAGAGTATTTAATGTTTTTATTAGCACTCTGTATGGGTAAAAACAAGTCATCGCTTGAAACTTTAACACTGATTGTAGCTATAAGATGTTCCCTTAGATGTGCACATACATAGTCCAAAGTAATTTGCTTAATTAAAAAAGGCTATTTTATTTTGCAGTTGTGATTAGGGGGGAATGTTTCTGTGGTTTCACACTATTTGTCCTCAGTTTTACAAAGCTTCCTGCTGAAGGTGAAGATACACTGAAGATCATTTATTACCCTCCTTTACCTTTATGCCATAGCGTACATATTGTTATTTTCAGTCCCTGTGGTGTAAGTATTTTTATCATCTATAAAAGTGTTTGAATATGGTCTTCCTGAACTGTTATGTTTAGAATTGACTTCCTGGCAGGGAGTTTCTCGCCTTTGGAAATTGAACTTTTAATGATTTCTGTCTCTAGTTTGTGTAGGATGTTCATTACTTCTTTTTGTTTTTCAGCAGTATTCCTTGCTTTGCTGGGGGAAATCCTCAGTTTTTCTAAACCCAAGAAAGAGAGTGGTTTACTTAGACCATGTTTAAAGGGTCATGGTTCTCTTCTTTCTTTGCAAACTGCAAACTGCATAGCTACTGTACTGAGGTACAGTACTGAGTATTTCATTTTAAGGGTTTAGTTTATCCAAATCCAGGGGAAACAGAGCATAGCTATTCAGTTTTCAGTTTATTGGATCAGACTCTGACTGTGCAGGGAACTGTTGACATTAGAAATTAAGATTAATACCAGAAAATGAGTAAACTCAGAAAATTACTTTTTGTGTCCTTAAGTAAAGCTTAGGTATTACTGGTAATCTAAGAGTTTAGAAAAATCTTGGAGAAATATGACTTGTTTCTAGCTGTATGTACCCATATACTTATGGACTGCTGTGATTTTTCTGTTGGGCGATTTTATTTAATTTTTATATTTCTTAGAGAAAACAAGCCTTGGTTTTGGTTCTTTTTCCATGTTCTCTTGACAAGAAAGGAATATGGAACAATTTGTTGTTGTGTTCTAGGTTCTCTACATGTGGAGTTGCAAAATATTCAGTACATTGGATGTGCATAGTTTTTCAGTGTTTTCTCAGACAAGCAGCAATGGCAAATAAAACTTATGCAAAAAGCTGGTACAGTGAAACAGCATAGCCAGTTTCTCTATAAGTATTTGAAAGAATACTTGTAAAGTACAATATCATTTCTTATCATAAAACTCTCTATTCAGATGCACCTGTGAACAGAGATGTTTAATATTTTATGCTATCACAACAATGCTAAATTTAACATAGCTGTAGTTCTGATAGAGAATAGATCTGATTAATCAGATCATAGGTAAAAGGGCATCAGGATTTCAGTTAATTTTGCACTTGTATTTTTAAAAACACCTTAGCAGCTAGCTCTTATTGTACTGTATTGACCTCTTGACCTCTATAACTTCAGCTAGCTTCAAATTGACTACATTCTTTGCACAACTAAGAAATTGCTGTCAGTGAAAATGTGCATTTTCCTAAGGAATGTAGCTGAATAGTGTTGCTTGTTATGTTGGCTGTGTGTTTGTATCCTGATACCACTGGCAATCGTGACTTGGTTTTACATTAAAGTATATATTATCGACTGTGATGATACTTGTGGGAGAGAGGAGACTGAATATTTCCTTGTCAGACTGGATGAGAGGCATTTACAATAAGTATTTTCAATTTAAATGTTTGGGTTCTTTTAGCTTGGACATTCTTTTAAGAACTAGAGAAGACTAAGATGTGTAAGGAACTTTGAAAGACTGAATGAAATGTGAAATTCTGCATTTTAAGTTGTTCTGAAAGTGTTCTGCTCAAACTAAAGTATTTGGTTGAACTATTTAAAGACATACTGCATAGTTTGTATATTATCGCTTGAATGCAAAACTTCAATTAAAGTTTGCAAATAAAATATACCAGAAACAACCTTATCAGATAACAAGGAGCAGAAAACTGCACTTTGGCACATGGCAATTTTTTGCCATGCGTAATGCTGATTCATGTGCGTGCAAGAGAAGAGAGGAAATGAAGAGTGCTGTCATCAGCTGAAAGTACAGGGAAGTTTTCTGCAATAGAAACTGATAAAACAGATTGTGATTTAGCATAAGCGGTGTTAGCCTAACAGATCAGAGAACTCTATTTTATGTGAATCATTTATTCTTTGGAAAAAAAAAATAATTTCAAAGCAGTAGAAACTATCTGTGTATAATTATGACCTACAGAGAGAGAGAGATCCCCCAAATCGTTGAATGTAGCATATCTACAGTGAAACATTTTAGTTTGAGGGTGGGTTTGCAAGATGGAGGAAAAAGCAGTGATAACAATAGTATCTAGTACAATAGTGTAGTACTTCTCCTAAGAAACTTTCCATGATTTAAAAAATAAAAACCACAGGAAATCAAGGTCTGGTAAGATGGGAGACTACACTGTTTTGTCTTTGCTCGTTGGTCTGTTTGAGCTTAATGCCCTACTTATGACTAATTGTTTGTAGTTGTTTTAATCACAGTATCAGAAATGTTTTAGTATTAGTAGGCAAATGTACCATGTGTTCAAAATTTAAAGGATTATTTTTAAAAAGCAGACCATGCCAAATTGTTGTGAGTCATTAGGAAGCTTACCAATGTCACTTTTTCATATAAGCCCATCTTAATTATAAGATCATTAGGATATTCATTTGGAAGCTGTTGTGTATATTTTCTGAATTCAAAGCTCTTAGAAGATTGAAGACTAATGATTTTCAGTTGAGTGACATAGACTTGAATTTTTTCATATTTTTTCCTTTAGGGAACTTGGTTCTCTATAAATAGAACAACCCAGGCATCTTGATAAATGGATGCATTTTACTCAAATTCTATTCTTATACATCACGAAGTGAAGGGAGGTCGGGACACAGTCTTTGTTTCTGTCTGATCTGTGAACGTCTCATGGGAAAACATTTGGGATTATGCAGAGGTGATAGGGTTACGTGTAAGGATTTTTTTACAAATTGATTAAGTACCACCCACAGAGTTTGGCAATTTTGCTTGACAGAAAACAAAGATGAGCAATTATGGTTTGTTGTTTATGACATCATTTGTAAGCTAAATTTAATTTTCTATTGAACATCCGCTTGGTAATGCCATGGTAATAACTTCCTGTTGATTAATTAAGTCTGCTCCTTCTCCTCCTTGTTTGTAACTCACATGAAGTTGCCCAAATGTGACTATCTTATTACTAACGGGCTGTGGATGAAAACACTGTACACATTTAAATTTTCTTTTTAGTTTGCTCAGAAGTAACAATTTGAAATTGTTGCCTTATTCAAATTTATTCCCTCAAAATAAGCTACATCTCTGATGTCTTCCAGAATGGCTTTTTTTAATTATGAGGCATTTTTACAATATTGCTGGCAATATACGGAATTATTGTTTATGAATTGTTAGTATTTAAAGTACTTTAGAAAGGGGCTAATTTGAAGGAAAGGGAACACCTAATTCTTGAAACAATTTTAGTAAACTAGAAAGTCGCATAGAAAGAGCTTCTTTAAAAACTTTTATATAAAAAGATTATGCCAAATGAACTGATAGGTATCAAAAAGTAAAGGAAGTTATTGAGACTAGCGTCACCCATCTATAACCAGGTTTTGACATGAGTGTTGCATTAGATTTCAGCAGCTCTGTCCCCTTCACTGAGCTGGGGATAAATTTGATTAACAGAAAAGGTTTAAGTGTCAACCAGACACCTCCTGAATATAACAGCTTAGTTGATGCCTGCCAGCATTTAAAAATCTCTACAAATTTCCAGAATATGATAAAAGTATCAACCATTTTGTCACAACTTAAATAAGATGAACATTTTAAGCCATTTTATTTCCTTTCTCTCCTACTAATTTTGAAAGTTCAATTATTTGTTTATCTGTATTTGATCTTTTTAGGTCTGACAGACACCGAGGCCTTTGCTTTATTCATATAAGCACTTCCATATCACTTTGTCCATGTATGTCTCTGAGTTCATATAATAGAAGAATCACAATTTATTGTCTAATCCACTAAATTGCAAGAAGGTTTTTCCGGTACTGTGACTTGGCAATGTTGGTGGCAATTACTGAGTTATAAAGCATTTTTCACAACGTATTTGTCTGGTACATTGAATTTTGGATCGGTTTTACTGCAGGAAAGAATGTTTGGTGAGACTTTCAGTAGCTTAGCGTTTGCTCTGTTTACCTGAACTGACAACTTTCCTTCTTGGCTTGGAAGAATCCATTTAGGTTGGCTTTAATAGCAAAATTTGTCATCCATTTGTGGGAGCTTAAATGAAATCTCTACTTTATCTTCTGTCTGAAGTACATCTGGCTTTTTTGAAAAGAAACTGAGAAACACATTTCAGAGTAGAGCTGTTTTTAGAAGAACATGTCAATGTCTAATAACCTCAGATTGTTTTGCTCTCCCCCTGCATTAATTTAAACTAATTGTAAATCTTAATACTTTAAATCACAGCATTTAAAAAATTTGAGTGCCATTGTATATTGAATCTGTTTTTGATTATTTTTAAGTACTTGAGAATTAATCAATTATCCCTAAGACTGAATTTCCAAAGCAGTATGCCTTAACCAAAGCCAAAGAGTATTGGCTGAAGTTTAAATACAGTTACGTCTGTTTTGGCTGTGTTGTGTAACTACTGCTATTGTTCAAACAGCAAGAAAATTAATTTACTTCTCAAAACATTAGTAAGTAGCTCTATTAACAGTAGACAAACTACATTAGATTTATTTCTAATGGGCTCATTGATACTGGTGTCTGAGAAGACATGAGTTTCAGTCTGGGTCTTTCCTGCACTTCTGGAATTCATGTCCTTATTCCCCTTCTGAACTAAGAGGAGTGAACCTGTACAGCTACATTAATCTCAGGTGGGAAACTCTGGCAAATGGTTTTCTGAAGTTTTCAGGTACTTGATTACTTCTGAGACCCATACCTCTTCATTAGATTTGATTAAAGTCAGCAAAAGGTGCCAAAATTTTCAGAGGATGCATGCAAACAAATAGTTTCTATATCAACTGATTGTTTTTCAGTGACACTTTCAACCTCTCCTTGTCAACTGCTTGCATTTCATAAGGCATGTGATAATCGGGCAGGTGTGCTGCTGCCATTTAGAATACATAATGTTCGAGTTCTACCTCTTTTTCTTTCAGTGTGTGTCTCAACTACCCTGTCTCCAAGTTTCCTGAAATTTGTTGCAGCTTAATCAGTTGGCCTTCTACCTCTCTTGTCAAATTTATCTAATCCTGGCTAGGATTTGGAAGCTATTGTGCAGCAGTCAAGATTCTCAGAGAGAAGCAAGTTTTCTGTAATCTCACTATCTTTCTATAGAAATCTCACTAAATCCTAATCTAACTGACTCTCCTGATGCGGTTAAATGCAAGGATACTGTTCTTCTTTATAGTATGATTGGCTGTAAGATAGGAATTCTTTAATGTATGGGAACTTTTGTTGTTGTTGTTGTTGACACCCAACAATTGGGTGCCAAACTGAGCTTAGTCTTTTCCATGTTAATCAGCATTTGAGAATATCTCCATCTTGTGAATTAGTAAGCATGCCAAAAAGCTTCCATTAATCCTGTTTCCCAAGGACATCAGATAGATCTTGGTAAGTCAGAAATAACATAGTGAGTCTGAGCTCTTCAAGGATGTTAATTAATGGTATCTCATGTAATGAAATCTGCAAAAGGAAGAAATGGGCAGTTTTAAGATGCAACAATCCTATATACTTCATGCACATCTAAAATTGCATGGGGATACATTGTGAGCCAGAATATTCTGAGATAGTCAGAGTACTTTCTTTGGAGAAGTTCTAATGCTTTAAAACAAGCAGCTAAAGCACGTTAAAATTAAATGGGAAATTCACTTTTCTTTTCTGCCTACCTTGTCCAAAAATCAAACCATTTGCATTCTGTTTCATTTTGTGCTAACAAGTGACTCCTTCACAATGTACAATTCTTTGGATTAATTTGAAGTTGACATCACAAGATGTTTCATATTGAAAAGAAATTGAAATTGATGGTACTGGAAAGAAAAAGGTTAACTAACTCTTTAGCCTGTAATTAAAATCTGTATTTAGGAGTGCCAAAACTCTGGGTTCCAATCCCTTCTCATAATGAATTTTTACTCATTAAATCAAATGAATAGCTTTTTAATATAAAATTAGCTATTTAATATAAAATATAAAGCCTCTACTTGGAACAAAACTTACCTGCTCCTGTCTAAACATCCTACCCACTGAACTAAAGCTGCTTTCTGTTGGCCATTGGCAAAACTCTTAACATCATGGACCAAGAGAATACCCTTTCTTCCACTGTTTCATGCCTTTAATGGGCAGCAACCTAGCTGATAAAGCATTGCTCTGTGAGCCATGAGTTTGAATAACCTTAGATTGAGAAGGGAATTCTCTTCAGTCCAAGGCAAATGTTTTATAACCATTAGGAGATTCTATAGAACAGCTATGGATGCTTAATATTTGTTTAAATCTGTAGTTTGACATCTTAACGCTTTTTGACTTAGTCTAGCATCAATACAAACCAATGGTGGATTTCAGCATTACCTGGATCGGATCTTTGTTTCTGACATTCTTAGTTCATTTGCATAAATCAGTCACCAAGCATAGAAAAGAAAATGAAAGGGAACTGGAGGTATCTTCTAGTTCATTTATCCATTTCTTTCACCATAGTGAAATCAATGTAAGTTGCGTACCACCAAATACTATGGTACTATCAAACCTTGAAGAGGGTTCCATGTGGTTTTGTAGCATTGTACATTAAGGTCTGAAGTATACACATGGATATCTCCCCCTACCTCCACCTACTCCTTTCTCTGCACTTGGTGACCTCTTGCCTGGGGGTTGAGAGCTGTCCCTGCAGACCTGAACTGCACAAGGGAACTTTTAGCCCAGAGAGGATGGTGAGACTTTGCTCTTTGCTGTCTTCTTCCTAAGATGTGAAACCCTTTTACCCCTGCACAATCTCTGCTTTCAGTCATTCTCCACCCTAGACCCATGGTCTTCTACTGATTCTCTTTGGTTTGTTCTTGTGCTTTGCTAGTAAAAGAAAAGCCCTGCCAGTCGGATGGTGGATGAAACTTGTCTCAGTTCTCTCTCGTCGATGTAGGTGGCACAACCCCAGCACTTAGGGAAAAAAGATTTTGGAGAATCAGCATGTTGAGTCCAGAGAACAGCGCATGTAGCTAGTCAGGACTGCAGGATGGCACTGAAGATACAGGAATAGTATTGTGGATAGCGCAGCGGTATAAGTTCCTGATAATATTGGTATCATTTAGTATTACTTATATTTAAAACCATGATATTATCATATTTCATCCATCAGTCTCTGATCCTACCTGATTCAAAGGCAGGATCTACTACAGAGAAAATTTTCTTTTAGAGAATTGTCTAACTTGTTTCTAAATCCCTCCTGTCCCCTGCCTCGGTGACTCATCAACATGCCTTGGTAATCTTATAAAGGTTGGCCACTAATTCTGCCTAGCAGTTTATCTTCTACAAGATTATTATAAAGACTTAGAAGAACGTTTTTTTAATGGCTCACACTGGTTTTAAGACTTTCATTTGAAAAATCTATTCAGCTTTACAACATAAATATTTTGGGTACGTTGTAAATAGTGTGTATTTTAAATACACCAGAAAAGACTAAAACATCCTCTTTGCACTGCTAATGGATACTTTCATCAGCTGTCAAGACATTTCAGAGAAACTGTTAAACTGTAACCACTTATTTTGTAATGGTTGCAGGTATTGCAATTATAATTACAGATAATAAAATTGGACTGCCTCAAGTTTATTTCAGTTTTGGTTTGTTTTTATACTGTCTAAAGCTAGAAGAAGTTTTCAGAGAAATCACAAAAAGACATTAGTAAATCAGGTAAAGTTGTTGTGAAGAACCGTATAGTGAATTAGTGATGATTTAACCTATCCTGACTCAAAAGTGCTTTTAAGAACTTCAAGGCACAAATAAAAACTGAAGTGATTGGGAAGATCATGCTCTTTCACTTACCTTGAAGCAATATTTATACATCAAAGTTATTTCTCTCTTCACTTGGCATTGTGTGTCTTTTCTCTATGTTGTTTTCTCCTCCCATTTCCTGAAGGAATCAGTTTCTCAAAAAGTAATGCAACTGAATGAACAAGTAAAAACTACTTATTCTTTATTATTATGAAAGTGCAAGATAACTCATATTAAACAAAAGTTTTATACTATGAAGTCGGTCACATAAAGATTTTTCATCCATATGACTGCTGTGAATGAATTTGTGAACTAGAGCCATCTTTGTAAAGAAAACTCCAGTCACCAATAGTATTTATTTGAACTTTAATTCAAGTTCTAGTAGTAAAGCGTTTAGTTCCTCAATCGCGTACCTGAAACTTGCTCAAGTTGAAATTGTTCATAAAGACTGCTGAGATTTCTCAGTACACAGTGTATGCTTATTGCCTCATCCATCATGGCTGAAATTCCCTCTTAGGTCAGAAGGCATTGAAGTGTTATGAATTGGACCTGGTACAAGAAGCAAATCTGAAGACCCTTGTGTGTGTATACATGTGTAAAGATTTTTTTTTTTAAATTAAAAACAGACCTTTCTGCCTATTTTCTTGTATGGTTTTAATTAAATGAAAGCAAGGGCAACTGAATCTTCAAATGGTGTTTCTATATTGAAGGATGATGTCAGCCACGAAGATTTGCAGTATCCCCCTGCTTCAGTCTTGGCAACAAGTTCAAAGAGGAAGTCAGAGGATGAGAGTGAATCAGCTATGCATAATGTGGACAAGCAAATAGACATCTCCCCATCTCTGGGTAATGCTTTGGAGAACATTGTGGAACAGCTGGATGTTTTGACTCTAGTAAGTATGCAATAACAGATAACACTTGCAGTGGAAAATGATAATGTCAGTGGTAAAAAAAAATAAAATCCAGGAACCATGTTCATAAGTCAGAATATTAAAGTCTATAGGGTCATTTTGAATAGTTATATAGTCAAATGACTCTTGTTTTTTTTGCCCTTCAGCAGATACTGATTGCATGTATTGTGTTCCCTAAAGTGAAAGCTTCCTGCTGCATAATCATAAACATTATTGTTGTGTTTTTAACTCTGGAGGAAACGAGTCACTATTTTTCAATAGTGAGATCTAGTGTGGATTTACCAGAAGTCAGTTGTTGAGTTGACATTGTCAGATTCCAGCTTGAACAGTCATGCATTAGCAGGGGATGAACAAAGTAAATTGGCAATGCACTGTTAAATCCTTTTTCAAACTCAGTGCTCAAGGTATTGGCTTAGGTAGGAATCTACGCAGTGGAATAATTCCAAGTGTCACTGAAACAGCGCAAATATTAGTCTCAGTCAGTGACTGAATCGCTTGCAAATGCTCAGTACTTCTTTTTAAATAATCTAAATTAAGCCAATTTATGTCTTAAAACACTATTTTATAGTCTAGAATATATTAACATGAATCATTAAAGGGGAGTGGCTAAGATTTTTCTGCATTCTTCTGCAATATATATGTTAACCTAAGTAATAAGTTTTGGAAAGTATAGAGTCAAGTCATCATTGAAAATTCTTTATGAAGTAAGTTGGATTGAAAAGAAACTCTCAGAATATGTCCAGGAACCTACCTTTCTTGAGGAAGATAGTCTCTTGGAGAATGCCTTTTGTAATTTTTATATTTATATGCTTTTATGTTTTTATTTACATTTATATGCCTTTTATACTTTTTCATGCTTTTTTTTTTGATGTCTTAGAAGGTTTTTTTTAGTTTTTTTGGAAGACATCATTTGGGGTCACCATTTATGTCTGTTTTTATATTGAAATATGGATGCAACTTCCATGTAGTATTTCTGAGTAATTTATACATACATACATACATACATATACAGAGTCCCAGGGAAAATATTTTGTAAAAACAATATACAACTTTTAGATAGTCTTCATAGATACAAATCCATCACTTTAAAATATGGTTGTAAATAGTGGAATAGCTAAGGCACAGCCACGTTAGACTATTTTTCTTGTTGAGTTAAAATTATTTTTCTTATGTTACTATGTTGCACACTTTTATAATACTGCGTGAGTAATATTAAAAATACTGCATGAGTAATATTAAAAAAAAAACTGCTACTGTCCCCTTCATGCAGACAATTTCAATCCTGGAACAACGGCTAACTTTGACTGAAGATAAACTGAAAGAATGCTTAGAAAATCAGCAAAAAATTTTACTTCAGGGAAGACAGGAAGAATAAAAGATGAAAATGAACTGTATTGATGAGTATGTTTTGTATATTCACAAGGAAACAATAAATGTTGCTTCATTGGATTTCACTATAATTGGAAAAAAAATTCCTTTCCTAACTGTTGATCTAATAAAAACTGAAAAAAATATGTATGACATTTTAAACATTAGTAGCAAGCAGGTTGTCTGGTTATACATTTAATAAAGTGTAGCCCAGATGAAATTAATATTTTGTAAAATCATTCCCAATGAAAGTTACAGGATTCTTATTTCAACCCAATAAAATCTTTAACTAAAACTAAACAAGCAGCTATATCTTTTTAGATGAACAGCAATCACTGTGGAAGTGCAGTATGCAGGTTTTTACGGCTCAGGTGAGGGCTATGAAAAAAACACCTCTTTGTACTAAGGCAATATTACTCTAGCTCCTAAATTAAATTAGGCCTAATTAGCCCTGACTGCTTAAATGCCAGAGGTTTTCTTTGTCTCTTACGTACTGTCAAATATTTTACCAAAAACTCATAACAGTTACTGCTCATATTCTAAATATTTTAGTGATGATTGTGAGAAGATTTAGTGTAATAACTTTTAGTTAAAAATATGAAAATGAAGTCACTTAAACTTTGAAACAATAAGGGGATCTGTGTGAATTCAGGTGCAAGACATGCAGTCTAGCACTTCCACCAGAATTCATTTTTCATATTTAGAAGGCACATTTCTGAGGAATATATCTGAACCAAACACATAATGATGCAAAGTTCATATCAGAAATATAAAAGATCCTCATCCTCCAGGGACTTCCACAGGTGCTCAAATTTCACATGCTACGAATTCCCCCCATAGCTTAACACATTACAAATTAAGCTACAAATCTGTAAAGATGTCGTGTGATTCAGTTTGCAAAGTATAATGAATTTTGGTTTTATTTGTAATAAAAATGTGGTTTTTAGAAAGACATAATTGTAGCTATTGTCCTTTAAAAGAGAACATCTCTGCTTCTTTATGTCTACCTATTTATTATTAATGGCAATTGCAGAACATCTCTTGTATATCCACAATCAAAAGTAGATAGTCATCTCTTTCTGCAACTTCCCATTTTGTATGTTGAAAAATAGGACACTTGAAATGGGGGGAGCATTTTAATCCAATTCTCCAACTGACTGTATATAGATAAAGCCCATTTCTCAGGCTGAGCCTCATTAACATCAACAGAGTTCAGTTTAAGTACAGGAGTGCTGTGCAAATGCCATTGCAGATGGAGCTAAAGTAACGAGCAGTCAAATGTTCTTTTATAACTTTTTGTTTTCTCTTATTGTAATCGCCTTTGGGTAGCCAGAAATCACCTCAGTTGATTAGTAAGCCCTGAATTTTGCCACCAAATGCTGTTTATTTTCAGCTCAATCTTAAATAGTGCTGTTTATTGAGAAGAAACAGCCTCTTAGAAGTTTTTCAGATACAACTATTTCTATGTAACATCCTAGGCACAGATTTTTTTTTATTATTTTTTATTTTTTTGTGAAAAGATGGCCTTACATATTCAATTGTGTACAGCCTGACCTTTGATTATGCAATTTTTTATAATGCTATATAATGCATAGTTATGTAAATACTGTCTTTTAGGTCAGATGTACTTGAGTTTTGCATTTGGAAATACTCTTGTGGTCTTGGCCTTTTCTTAGTTTCATTAGAGGACACAAAACCACGTAGCTATTAAAAACTCAGGCTTATTTCTTGTTTTCTTTTAATGTACTACTTATATATAGACTATACTTTCTTGTTGTTGTTGTTCAGCTTTTCAGGATTATTTATCAGCAATATTTGGAAATATTTTTTAAAAAATATTTATTTTTTAATAAAATCTCTGCTGATGTCTTTCTCTTTGCCTTAGCTCCAATTACTAGTTCTTCTTCCTTTTCAGTACCTACTTACCGAGAGCATTTAATACTTAATAGAATTTTTTCCTCTGTTCTTTGTGAACCTGGTCAACTAGCATAACACTTCCAAATTAAGGTATGTTCTTGTCATTTAATCAGGTAGTCTGTTGATAGTGAAATTCTCAGCATGCATGACACCTGGCATGTCTGTATAATTAGAGGTGGTGGTTTGAGAAAGTGTTTTGGAAAACTAGTTCCTGGAGGCAAATGTAACTGAATAACTCCCAAACTTTGGGGGTTTGTTGTTTATTACTTTTATGCTTGTAAGATAATAATTCAGTGTTTCACTGTCATAATCATGAGAAACAAACTGTAGGCTTAAATTCCGATTAAACTTATCTTCTGGCTAGAAAAACTGTGATAGACTAAGTTTGTCTAGCCATTTTGGGATTGCCTGAGTAGATCCCTGTAGCATGAGGGATTCCAGAAATATAAATTGCCATCTTTATTTATAAATAAATATGCTGTACTATTCTTAAGGTAAATGGTTTTTTTTTTTTTTTTTTTCTTCCTAGAAGTCTTATTACAGGGTTGCTGCAATTAAATATAATTGCCATATCACAGCACAAAAACACTAAACAAGGGTAGCTGGGATCAGAATGTGTTTCCAAGGACATATCTTTATGTAAACTGTTTACGCTGTAAGACTTGTAAAAATCTGAAATTCTGTACTCTCTGCCCCAAACAATTAATGAATATGTATGTTCACATTGGATCCAGGAACAGTATGTTTTTGTCAGAGTGCCCCCTCAGGGACTTTTGCACGCTTCAGATGCATAATACAATTGAAGCCGTTTCTTTGTGAGAAAATAGGTTAATGACTTGCCAAAAGGCAGATGTTAATTGGAAAAAGTGCAGACAAGTCCTTTTCTTTACAATGTATATGGATTGCATTTGTTATGACTTGCATCCAAGAACAGGTGCAATTTCAATTGACTCAGCTAACAGGATATGCTGAGTGCACTCCTCACCAATTTTACCATAAATTTTAAATCCAGCAGAAAAATATAGTTTCTAAACTAGTCAGTGAATGATAAGCTGCATCTATTACCTCTGTTATAGAATTATTTACAACTTATTATTGTACTTAAGCATCTTAATAATACAAAAAACAGGCCCTTGTTTATTCAACGGTGCTGAAGGATTTTATTGGTGAGTACTGAGGAATCTTATACAAGACAAAATGTGTCTCCCCTTCCAAAATATTTCTTATCTAAGAGAGTCAGCAGGTCTAGATGAGATACCACGGGTGTTACTGTAACTGGAAATTAAAGCAGAAAAATTGCTTATTTTCATTAATTCATTTCCTGTCACAAAGTCACACAATCAGATTGAGCTCTTTACCCGGCCTCCTTTCATGTTCCCTGTCTTCAGAAGCAAAAAATAATAAAACAAATCAAAAAAACAACACAGCAAAAAACAAAACCATCTGGGCGTGGCAGGTTGAAAGACCTACTGTTTGATAGTTTAATCATTTAATTCTGGGGGTCTATTGGAATTGCTAGGCTACTCATACAAGACCAACGAAGTAAGGACTTTGGTTTGGATCCATGTTCCTAACCTAACCTAACCTAACCTAACCTTAACATGTGCCTAACCTCACCTTCTTGAAAAGTTACTCTTGCCTAAGGAGTGCTGGCTGTGAAATGGGATGGCTGCCCAGGAAGCAGCTGAATCAGCTTCACCCTGGAGAGCCCAGCAGCCTCAGAATTAAAGCTCTGTGCTGTGGTGAAGCAGCTGTGTTTGGGCCTCTGCTCCAAAGCCAGCAGAAATACGGCCTTTCACATGAGGTGGGTGTGCTTAGATTTCCAACCAGTGAAGAAAGCTGGTGGTAAAAGGGAATATGTACATTTTTAAGAAGTCTTGATCCTGGTTACATTTTGTTCTAGGCCAAATTCAATAGGCATGCTCACTAGATCAAGACCTACAGTCTAGACCAGTGCAAGAACATACAGTTCAAGAACCCCTCAGGAGCTCCAGCATTACCGGTAATACCGTCTGCTAGTGGCTGGGGTCACACCTTTTTCACGTGCATGTAGCACAGCCTTGAGCATCAGTGAACACCTGCAGAGACAGGAGTGGACTGGGAAGAAAAGCCAAGCCTATCAATGCCACCTAAATGCAGGATTCTGAGACTGAGAGTAGTAGTTAGATCTGTAAGTACTTTTATGGCTTGAGCCCTTACAGACCAGGATAAAAGGGAGGAACCCAACTTCTCTTCAAAGCTGCTAAAGAGGAAGCAATTGTCAGGAGATGAAGAAAATACATCTATTAGCTATCTTTTTCATGCTTTTGTGCTTTGTATTGTAATGAAACAGTACATCTGTCTCAAGTTTTTTCCTCCTCCTAATCCCTGGAGGAAATCCCTGTTCCTTTTAGAGAGAAAAAACACTAGAACAGAGGGAAAGTAGCAGGAACTGCTAGTCTCCATGGCACAGGATTTCACTTGAAGCTTTTTCTGACCGCTGTGATGGAAGCCAAAGGCTTGTGGTGCTCATGCCAGTGCCTGTATTGAACGTCAGTTCTGTCGTAAGATTAATCATTCAGAAGCACAGCATGTTTGCAGTGGTCTGCTGTTTACTGGGGCTTCCTGAACAACTGTCACAGTGTCAGAAGTCTGGGAGGTTCAAAGCAGTAAAATCCTGTCTGATTTCTTTTGAGAAAGATTCAGGTGAGCCATAGGCAAAGGGCACTGCTGCTTCACACGGCCTTTCTTGTTCACATCTCTCAAAATGGAACATTTAAGATGCAATACACTTGGGTGGTGAAAAGGACAGAATGCTCCTAGCAGCAATTCTTCCTCATGAGAGCACTTGTCTAACATTTTTTAATCATTCTTTTTATAATTATTTTCATCCTGTGATACATGCTGGGAGCACAAGACCTGGTACATTTACTAAAGCCTAAAAAGAGCAACTTGAAAGCAAAAGAAGAGACGATGGTTGTTTCTGAGTATGACCAGTTTCTGCACTGATTGCTGGGGGTGTTCTGTTAAAGCTAAACGATGCTACACCTATAATTTGATGCTGGTACAAAAGCAGGACTTAGCTCTTAGTCTGTAAGACTTGAAATTTCCTGTACTTCACAAGACCAGCTTTCACTTCTAAGAAAATTTCGTAAGTGCAATAAGATACTATTAACTTTTCAGTTAAACAGTGAGTGCAATCAGGCATAGTAGATTATAATATTTAATTGTACGTAACCATACCGAGTGGTTTCAAACTGCACCGATGTCTCTGCACGGCTTCATTGCTAAAACACTGTGAGCTTTTGTGCAGCTTCTGCAATCTATTCAGCATAGACCCAGCCTATAAATAGCCACATTATCGAGAGGCTGTAAGAGGTTCATTAGAGAAGTTGTGGCAGCCACACTGTGCTGATCCGGTAGTGCTCTGAGCTACTGAAGAGCTGAAGCACATGGGTAATACCCAGCACGAAGCTGCCCCTCCAGATGCCCCTCCAGCCATCCTCCCAGCCACCCTGGGCGCAGTGCTCGCAACGTGCACTGCACATCTCGCCAGCTCCAGGCACACGGGCTCCTCTCCAGACGAAAGCAGGGCATGCAGCAGCTTATGGTCACATCGGCCTGGTCCCAGCACAGAGCCAGGATGCCGCCAGGGCGGGTGCCTGGGGCCGGGGCCGCAGGACATCCTGCAGGCCGTACCTACCCAGCAGCGCGATTAGTCACCGTCTCGAATCGCACACAGGCATCAGGACGCTGCTGACTCAATAGGAAGTCGCTGGCTGAAATCGGTGGGACTTCTCACACGCTTGAAGTTACGTGCTGAAAGTGTCTTAATCTTGTACATATATTCACGTAACGGAGGGACAGAGAAAGAAAATGTCAGTAGGAACTGAGGGATATTTTTTTCTGAAGGTACATGGCAAACAAATATAGCCATGAGAACTTGACTTACTGGTTAGTCTAAAGGGGTACTTTGCTATTTGTTGCACAGCTGTCTGAAGTAGAGCCTCCCAGGTCTGGCCCTGGAGGTCAGGTAAATGAAAAGTGTGTAGAACAAAGTCCCGACTGCAGGCAGACTTTATCTTCCAGCCTTCTAGATATTCCTTAGGAAGAGATGCTGAAATGTGAGGCTACCAGGGTCATTCAAAACTATAAAAGAAGAAATATATATCACTCATTTTGTCTTTATTTCCTTTTAGAAATAAAAATGCCCTCAGCTACTCAGCTGTTGTAACTTGTGTATGTGTTTTCCACATTTCTCCCCCATTTCTCTCAATGATCAAGTTAATCATTTCAAAGTGAGAGAGTTACACCCTTGTTACAGAACCTGAGTACTGGGGAGGGAATAATCCATGTTTATTTCTGTGTAATTGATTTGGGAGGAACATGGAAATATATAAAACTAGCAATGTGTAATATTTGAAAAATGCTGTTTAAGATGGAAAAATTATGGATGCAATAAGATCGCCCTATTCGCACCCAGCATCTCACAAATCTGTTTGCATTTGTATACATTACAGAGTAACAGCTGAGCCTTTAGCCCTCCTTGGGAAAACAAAACCAGATTGAAACGCCCAAGGTCTAATTTTCAAGATTTGCCCCATATAAAGAGTCACTTACAAAAATATATGTAATGTAGCTCATTAGCAGTAGCTCTGACACACCCACTTTCCTTGTATTTATTTATTAGAGGAACAATGATGCCGTAATAAACACTGGCTGGGAGCTTTCCAACAGAACAGGTTTTTGTCAGTGAATGCTGGTTTGTCGTAAGCAAAATGTTTCGCAGAAACGTATCTGTTTGGATGAACTTCCGCCGAAACACAGGCAGGTTTCCATCACAAGCCTGCCTGATTTCCTGCCAGCTTGCCTGGCAGCTCTCCACGGCTCCAGGACGGCTCTGCTCTAAACCTGGGATTCTTCCTGGTTTCTTTTTCTTTTCTCTTTTGTAATTAGAGGGAAAAGGTCTTGGAAGAAATACACATTGGCCCTGCCTGGCTTTTTCTGATTGTTCAGAAGTAGGTGTGGGGTTTTTGTTGTTTTTTTACAGTGATGACATCGCACAGCCCATCTTGGCTCGTTGCATGGGAGAGCCAGAATAGCATTCCTCCCTGCTAGAGGTTAAACTGCCCTGGAAGTGAAATAGATTTCATGCCATACTGAGCTTCATTTCTGAGCACTTTCAGGAGACCTCCCAGTGCCAATATTGTCTCCTCCTCTCTATTTTCTAAAACACTTAATTGCACTGCGGTCTCTCTGAAGCAGCAGTACCCTTCAGCGCTGCCTCCTTCGCTTGCTTCTCGTCAGCCAGTTTCTGGTGCAGAGGCTGCACCGACCTCTCAGGTCTCTTCTGGACACTTGTGGCTGCTGGGCATTGCTGTGGACATCGGGTGGTTTCGTGGTACCTTAGGCACTGAGATTTACTCTAGAAATCTGCTTCAGCAGCCAGCTGCTTGTGCTTTGGCTCTGCTGCTGCTTCCTGCTTTATCTGCCCCATCTTCACTTGGAGACAGAATATTTCCCTGCACTTAACTCTGAATCACCTGGGGGGTGGCGGTTGTTTCATTTTTCTCTTTAAAGCGGGGTTATCTGAGGGCAGGACGTTGTGCAGGCATGTGCCCAGCATTCTGGGTGCTCAGGTGAAGCACGCTGGGGATGTCGGACAGCTTCTCTTTCACCTTGGGGCTTGCGCTGTAGGCAGCTTTATCTGCCTCTGTAATCCAGACTCACGGCTTCTAGCAAACTCCTAAAGATTTTTTTTTTTTTCCTCCTGCCTATAAGTTTCATCAGTTGCTAATTTGTCTGTGTACTTGGGTTAAATTGGTTAAGTTGAGAAGATCCCAGCTTCTGATAATTAGGTTGAGTGGTCTTCCCAAATGTACCCACAACCTCTGCCTCCTTCTGCACGAATGCCTCGTCCCTTCCTATACTGCCTGTCCTGACGTAGCCCATCGGTTCTCTGCTTATCTCTTCCTCTCTCTGTTCTCACTCTCTCTTCTCTCCCATCCTTTTCCTTTAAAAAAATATTTTGCAGCCTACAATTAATGCACTTGGCTGAAGTCTCATTGGGCATATCAGGAAATTTTCCGGATCGCTCATGGGTGGAGTTTCCCAAAAGCATCAATCTGGTATTAGTGTTGTATAAACAACAGGCCTGCCAAACTCCAGACAGTGTGAGGCAGCCTCAAAATGTTGTGCCTCCTTGCAGACTTAGTTTGTGGATTACCTCCTACAGCAGAGACACCGTGGTCTCTGCAGTCACACAGCAAGGCATGACCACGAGCATAACCAGAGCGGAGGCAGGGATGGATCTGGCTCTTGTTCCCTCTTTTCTTTCAGCACCATCAGCACTGCTTGGTAACTGCCTGTTCAAGTGTCTGTGAAGAAGTCACGGCTGCTAACATGGTTAAAAGTGCAGGCACATTTTCAAAGTTGGGTGTAAATTGCCCAGCTCATTTTTGCCACCTGTCGTGGGATAATGGGATGTGCAATAATGACATTGTGTGCAGCAGCTATGGGATAGAGTTTGAATCGGTACATTGTCTGCAGGAGAACTTTAAATAAATATTACAGCTCATACAGCACTAGTACGGCTTGACATACAGAATTACTTAGCTCATTTGGGAGACCTTGGTTGTGGTTGTGAAAGCAGTGGGCAAGAGCTCCTACAATTATCTAAACCACAAACTAGGAATGCCACAGATAACCATCATTTCCTACATTTCTTTCTATAAGAGGCTGTTCCACAAATTTCTTGAACTTTAACTGCCTTAACTGAAATTTTCCACTCTTGGTACCCATTTCAGGATGAAATTTTCAGGAAATTTTCAGCTTTTTCAGAGAACAAGATAATATGTAACCCCCTTTGGATCTTTCCTGGAGATGTTCTGGCATCAGAAATCGTATGGAAAACTGATGGGGGTGAACTGCTTTAGGAAGCACTTTTCCTGAGGATGCAGGCAGGCAGATCACTGAAAGCCACTGAGGAGAACGGCCTAGGTCAGACGGAAAGCAGGCACGGTGGGACTGAGGCTAGCTCAGCATGGAGTCTGAGGCTGGGGTGAGGAGACAGAAGGGATCTGAGTGCTGAAGAGGGATGCTATGAGATACCATGGAGTTAGAAGCAGGATCAAGGAGATTTGTAGTGCTGGGAGAAATGAAGCTTGTAGCAATAGGAAGAAAGGATCCTGGTCCATTACGGCCAGTTTCCGACCAGTTTGCAGTGTGACCTCTTGCTTGACTCAACACCTGTCAAACCTGGCTGGTTCCCCCCCAGCTGCTCATTTCCCTGCAGTGTGAGCGAGCGTGGAGGATAGCACCCTGCTGCGGCTGTTGGGCACTCCACCTGCTCAACAGGCAACGGTCAGCGTGCTGAACCTAAAAGCACAGAGGAAATACACACAGAGAAAACTATCTGGAGCTAGTACGTTAAAACAGTGTTACTAAGGCGGCTCTGGAGAATTGGATTTCATCTCCGCATCTGTATCATCAACCTGGCAGCTGTACTCTGTGTAGGAAGCAGTGGGATGGAGATGTGAAAAGGATGGCAAGGAGGCGGATGTAAAACCCAAAACCTGGAGACTGCAAAGTTATAAGCAACTGTTTTGAATTCTTGGTTGAGATCTCAGAGATGCTATAAGGGACAAAACAACAGAATTTGAAGCAAGAGACAAATAATGAAAAGCAATTCTGTGATTACAGGTCCAGTCAATAGCTTTTATGTCAATAGAAAGATGAAGAGGAGCCTTTGGAGGAAAATAATTAGTTCTGCATTAGAAATGTGAAAAACAGAAATATGAAAAGCTGCAGGTGAGGCACGGGGACATGCTGCCTGCTATTCTGCCTTAGAAAAAGGTTCTGCTGTCTGTCTAACTGTGGTTTTATGAACTGTAGGCCATGTTTATCTGTTGCCCGTCCTATTCGATTTTATAATGGTGCATGCATCCTTTTGCATTTTTTAAAATCAATTTGATGCCTGCAAATTGATTTGCCATTCGAACATCCTCTCCCTCTCCTGATCCGTTCAGCCTCTAATGAGCAGCCCATGCTGCCTTCCTTTCACATGCTCCTGACCCTGCTGACTCCAAGGCATTTTCCAGCCTCCTAAGCATCCTGAAGCACTTTTCCCTTGCCCCCTTCCTGTCAGCAGTGCTGAGCCTCAGGAGGCACCACCCCGGGTGCCATGCCTGCTGCAGCGCACCCATCAAAGGTAGGAGGTCCTGCTGGCCTGGGGGATGCTCCCCGCTGCCTTCCCCTTGGCATCGACGGCGAGGTTGGGGCAGCATCCTCAGGTAGATGCCTGGGCAAGGGGAGGGAAACCTGCTCGGTCAGCTAGAAACTTCCACACTGGGTTGTCAAACATGCTTGTTCACTGGGGTGTGAAAGGGAAGCTGAGGAGAAGAGAAATGAGTTTGAATGCATTTTAATTGGGATTATGGGCATATGGTGTGGTGTCGTTTGTTTTCCTCTTCCTGCTCTGCAGTGGGGCTTTAATACCTTCTTCACACATTTGCCTTTATCTGTCATGTCAAAAGGGGAGACAGCAAGAGGCTTTTTTTTCCTCTCCTTTCTCCTGGGCCATGCTCAGAGCCCCTCACTTCCCCTGCAACTTTGCTGAAGGAATGATCCTGATTTTCAGAAAAAGCACAGCCAGATTGCAAAAGCAGATTAAACAGCTCCAAGTTATTTTTATTAAACTTTTCAGCTGCTCCTGGGAGGACTTTTGCTCATTTCCAGCAGCAGAAGGGGATGGATTCAAAGGGAGAGGGGGGACGTGATGTCCACAGTACCACAGGCACACAATTCCCCAGCAGCTGGATAGTTAGGTTTTATTGTTATGACAGTATATTTAGTGTTTTGTAAAATGCTACTTAGGGAGCCATTTCCCTTGATGTACAGCAGTTTGTTAGCTGTAAGATTCAGACATGAGCCTTTAATTATGCCTAGCATCTCCGCAAAAGCAATTTCAGTTCTCTCCCTTGCCTCATGCAGCATCTTTGGATGCTCTGCTTTTGAATGTGAACAAGTTATTGTTTAACACAGCTTTAAATCACTATAAAAATGTTCTGTAGCATCCACTGGGAAAGCCTGCTCCCATCTGCCCTGTTTTCTCACAGTCGCTCTGGGAATGAAGGCCAATAATCACAGAAATTTTGTTTAAAGGTTAAGCACGGAGAAGCGTACCTTCATATACTGTGCAAGCTAACAGCAGGTGAAGCTGTGGCTCAGAAACATTTAAAGAGGAAACTATAGCTTAATATTAATCATCTTTCCCAGCCTTCACATAAGCCTCTTTGTAGTTATTTTCCAAAGATGTATATGATGCAGTATAGGACTTATTTTTTCTGAGGACTTGCAGGGGACCTAGAAGTGTACTTAATGCCCACTTCAGAAAAAATACCTCCAGCACTACTGAAGCCAATCTGAATCTACTCCTGCCTTCCCTGACACAACCCTCTGTGGTAGACTTCGGACAGCTCACTGTGCCATGGCATCCCAGCTTGTTCCTTGTGCTAAACCTCTAGCTCCTACATAGAAGTCAAGATGTTTATTTTTCTTCTGTAAAGAAATATATATATATATTTATGTCTTAGACATGTAGAAAAGGAATAAACCATTGGCTAAATGCAATTCAGTACTTCCTATATTTGATGCTCCTTATGTCTCCCAGTTTCTGTTTCAAATAATGATGAAAAAGTTGTATTAAACTTACATCAAAGGAAAGTTGGGGAAGCAGAAACATGAATAACAAACACATGCATAATGTGATTCTGAACAAAGAAACCTGTGCGGGGATAGGCTGCAAAGGAACACATGTATGTCATTTCAGCATATTGCTAACACATGTAGGGGTCATCCAGATATGGTCTGGAGCAGTTGAGAGCCTTGTTTGAAGGCAAATTTTACAGAATCTTTGTTGGTACTGTGGCAACAACTGCACTTTGCATATTTATAGAGCGCTTACCACAATTGTTTATGTGTTGTCCGGTGCAGGTTTCCATATACAAGGATGCTCCAAAGGGAGAAGGTAAAGAATATATAAAGAAGAGTAAGTATAAAGACTCACCAAAAATAAATAAATATAAATAAATAAACTTGTGAAAGTAGTTCATCCACATTTTTAAAATGGATTAAAAAAATAATAATAATTAAATTGTAATGAATTTCACACAGCCAGATTCCAGTGCTCCAAAGTGGTTCAGCAGTTTTTCTTGTTCAGGAGTTTGCAATATTTCCAGCTTTCCCAGTGAAACACAGAGCATGGCCAAGGGGCCACAGCTCTGCACGGGAGTGAGGATGCATTTGTCCAGAGCAAGGGGAAGGCTCTGTATTTGGGGCCTTAGTTTGGAGTGCTTCTGCAGGAGCTGAGGACACGCTAGTCTTTTGTAATGGTAACTCAGACGTTTTGTTCTGGAAGTGATTTAACATTTTATACTTGCTATGCAGAAACAGGTATGCCAGATGTTTGTTAGCAACACCCATGTTTTGGTTTGGTTTGCCAGCTATCTGTAATCCTGCACAGACACTATGTATGACTTTGATTGCACTCCTACTTTTATTCACTGCAGCTCTGGCCCCTATTCCACTCTCCTTTACATCACCCTCAGATAGAGAGAGCACGCGACTGACTGCTGGTCTTCACCACCACATTTACCAAATGTTCAGCACCCATAATATTGCAGCAGATTTTCAGCAGTGGGCAGCCATCAGCTATGATATTTACAGCTAGGTCCAAGCTCTCAAAAGAACTTGGCATGCTGCCCCAAATCTGGTCCCAGTCGTGGATGCGCAGTGCTTTCCGGCAGGAGTGACAGCCCTGACGTCGGGACTGGCCTAATTCTGTGCCACACGGAGGAACTGTGTGGGCGGCATGAAGGGGGCAGACGAGTGCCTTTCAGACGTGGTGGTTCGGGATTGTGGTGCTTGCTGTGCCACGGAAGGATGGCAAAACTGAGGATGCAGCTGTTATAAAACATTAGTTCTGAACAGGAGGAATCCATAAACACACTATACATTTTACATAAGAGAAATTGGGTGGCTGGCTCACTGCATGCAGTGATTGATATAAAATTAACCACTCGAGTTTGGCATTTTATAGTTAAACATACTAAAGCAGGTCTTAAAACCATGAGTCCCTATATTACCTTTAGTGGATCTACAAAAGGCACCCAAGGAAACAAGACTTATGTTCACAATGTTGGGGTCTTATATTTCCATCTGTATCATCACTGAACAATGCTTCTAACTGCACAAATTCAAAGCAGTTAAAAAAAATAAAAATCAGTGGAATAGAATGATAATAAGCATTAAAACAGGAAGTTTGAAGATAATAACTAAAGTTATGGCCCAGGTCGGCGCCTGGGGATGGTCCCAAATCTCCCAGGCAGACCAACGTGCAGCAGCTCAGATGTAGTGCAGACAGACAGGACAACACGGCCATGTACCGCTCCTGGCACTCGGGGCCTGGCTTGGGGATGAGCTCTCGCTCCCCATCTGTATTTTGGTGCATTTGTAGCGTGCTCGGGATGCCATCCCACACTGCTAAAGCAAGTAAATGAACCCACATCTTGCCTGAACACTTGCACAGCATCCCACCACATGCACAGACTGGCTGAAACCCTGCCTTGCCAAGGTCAGTGGGAATATTGTCACTGACTTTGGTGCAGGCAGGATTTCCCCCCATGGACACACACCTCCTCCCGGATGTGTGTGCATGTGAGCATTTGTGTACATACACAAGCTTTACAGCACACAGTACTTACAGAGAGGCATCTTCTCTCTTTATATGTTTTTCTTTGAAGTCATATTGCATTAAATCGGACCCTCACTATCACAGACACAGTTTCTCGTGGCTTAGTGGCGTTAAAGAGCCCTTCTTGCTCCTGAGCTCTGCAATAACAATCAGGCTGGGAGGAAGAGGAAACGAGCAGCGTAGCACACTCTGTACCTTCCAGCCACCAGCTATTGTTAAGAGCACATTGCTCCAGACAGAGTGGCAGCAAGGCATGGGGTGGGAAGCAGGTGTAACCTGCCAGGAACACCAGTTGAGCAGAAGCTGTTCTTTAATTCAGACAAGTACCCCTCCTTCTCAGCTGCCCGTTGCCACCAAATTGAAAGAGATTTTGCATTCTTATCACTCAACCCTTGAAAGCTTAACTAATGCCTTTATGGCAAACCAAGAGCTTATTTTCTCATGTCAGTGCTTTGGTCATTCATCTCCGAAGTCAATGCCCCAGTGGAGGACTTCATTCCAGGTGCGTAGACACGGCTGGCTGGGTTTGGGCTGCTGCTGGGTGACCCAAACCCCTAAACTCAACTGCAGTGTCGTTGGAGAACTAGTCTGCCCTTGCCAGTCACCCACACATTATAAATATCAGTGTGGTGGGCCTTACCAGAGTGTGTGAAGCCAGCAGCCCAATCATTCAAACCCCTTCTTGGTTTAGTGGGAGAGTTACTGTCCTGCAGCGCAATATTAGAGCCTATTTGTGACCATGTTTAGTTCACCATGCTCTTGATTTGCAGCCTGCATTAACACCTTGTTTTTGGACACCTGCCTCTTTGTTTGCTGAGCACTCACACACCATGCAAGGCAATATAAATGAGCACGTTCAGCTCCGCTGCCACACTGTAAACAAGCGTGATGAAAGAGCATCCCATCTATGCCTGCTCCTTCCTGTCATGACCTTATCTCTGCTCTCTGTCCTCCACCAAGCCTGGGAATGAAGTACTGCCTCATATACACCCCACTCGTGAAATGCATTCCCTGGCTAGCTGTCCAGGGCCATCCATCAGCTGTGGGACACAGCTTGGCCAGGGAGTCAGTGGACCATGAGGAGGCCTGGCATTTTCTCTTCCTTACTAAGCCACTCCACTAGGCCCTTATATTATGTCTTTTCTCCTTATGCCTATTGGTTCCTCCTTTACCATGGCATCATTGTGGGGAAGAGAATCCACCCCCATCTCCTCCTATCCCTCATGCCGCAGCTTTGCCTCTGGTCAGACTCTTCCTCGTTTTCTTCAGAAGCTGGCTCAACACACTGCCAGTGTCCCCAGGTATCTCCCCCAGCAACTCATTTCTGGCTTTCTTTTCCTCTTCCCCGGCTGTTCTTGCATCACTCATGGGTAATACTGCCTAATTGCTGGTAGCCTGGCTGGAATGATGCTGAAAAACAATTGAAAAAAAAAATCAACCCTCAGAAATCATCTTTACACCAAGGAAAACCCTCCTCTTTAAATAGTCCCTTTGCATTTGGAAGGAAAAATACAATTTTTATCTCATTAACATAATATTCCCCAGTCATCTGTACTGTTGAGCTCTGTAGCTATTTTATGTTCGCTGCTAATATATATGATTTAACCTGGAGTTGTAATGTATAGATTTACACTATAGGAAAAGGCCTGCAGACTCTGTACTAGTAATCACCTCAGCTTTATTTCACTCAGTGGTGACACTGGACAACAACAATTTGCAAGCAATTTTGGACTGAACAAGATACATCTGTCCCTGCACTGTGGCAGAAACCCATCCGTCTGCACCCCAGAGCGCTGTCGTTGTCTTCTCATCTATCACTTCCCACTTGTGGCATCACTTCATCTAGTCAACAGCAATTTGCCATCTACAGTGCCAAGAAACTTTGAAAACGTTATGAATTTCATACCAGGAAAGGCCATAAGGTGCATTCTGCATGTCGAACGCCTCAGAAGCTGGTTCCATGCAACTGTAAGCACTTACCCCAAATGGATGTGAATACACTTCTGTGCTAGCAGCCTGTTGTTTTGGGGTTTGCTGCATTGTTTTTGAGCACTGCTGTAATGTACCCCAATAAATCTTCCTACATTTTGTTTTGCACCTTTCCATCTTGCATCACTTATGTCAGATTAAGAAATGAAGAAGGGAGGGGGGAAGAAGCTGTCCCCATGAGGGACTGGGCTGGCATGGCCCAGACCACAGCATATAAACGCCATGATGTAAAGTCCAACCTCCCCTAACAATAAGTGCCCTTCTGAGAGCAACAGACTTGTCTGCCTAACTCTTACAGAGGTGTAATGCTGCCAGCTGCCCTCCCTGAGTCTATTTCTCCTCCCAGTACCTGGGCTGCTGAACTGTTTGGGGGACAGACAGTGCCCTTGGGGTGACGATACCCCCCTTTGGCTCAGCCCCTCCCAAAAGGGACAGCTGGTAGGGGGAAATACCAGGCAAACATGACTGCGCCATCCCCAGAGTCAGATGAGTCAGGAAGGAGCATGGCTGTGTCCCCATGAGGCTAAGCCCAGCACTATCAGCTCTACATAGAGTTGGCTGGGAGGCGAGTGCACACCCTTCTGACACCAAAAAGTGGCTGGGACATGGCTCAGAGAGACCCAGGCTGCCTCCAGCATGGGTCTGTTGGTGCCTCAACCCTACATCCAGGCTGGCTCTTCTCCAAGCCCCTGCAGTACCAGTGCCACCACAGCGTGCGTGTCCCTTCTGAAGCCAGTGTTGGGGGTGTAACACAGCCTTACCTAAGCCTGCTCTGAGACTTAGAAGCCGTTGTACCTGTGCTGTCTCTATTATTTCCATCACCAGGAGTAGACAGCCTCCTGTAAAGGAAATCCATATGTCATCTTGTAATGCTAGGAAAACTGACACTTAACCACAGTAACGCCTGGGCTGACTGCTCCAAGTCATGTGGGGCATGTCACCATGTCCATGATGACATGTCTTGCTGCTCAGGTATAGCAGATCATAGGTGACACGTATCACTGGAGAGATGCTAACCCATCCCCTGCAGCTACCACCTTCACAGTATTTCTTTTTTAATTCAGTGCTCTAAATAGTGTACTTTAATGTTGGGTTTGATGAAAGCACTTGTGTTTTTTCATGTTCTGTCCACAAAACTCAATGATCAAGAGGCAGCAGCAAGACTGGTGCTGATGGTCTCTGAGAATCCTCCCTCCCTAAACAGTTTGAGAATCTAGATGGTTAACTATGAGCTATGAGTCCCAGAATAGCCACTGAATGATTTAAAAATCAAGTTATATAAAATAATAAAAGTTATAAATGCACATCTTGCTTTGAAGCACTGTTTATAGAGATTAATAAAATGTATGTATTTTACAAATCTGATTGGGAAGGGAATTTTTAATTTGTAAGAAAACTTGACACTACTGTAGCTTGTCCAGATTGAAAGGAAAACGAATTTCAACATGTTGAAAGTCCCACTAAAGTGGAAATTCCCAGTTCTAATCTGCTCTGAAGATCACACAAACAACATTTCATATTTTTATGGCAGCAGATCAGAACAGCTTCATTCCTTTCTTCCATATGGCAAGGATGATGCAAAATAATATCTGAAGCGAGAAAAAAAATAAATCTGTGACTACATGAAACACAAAGAAAAAGCGCTTCATTGAAACAATCTCTTTGGAGCATCACCCTTCCTAACTCAGAGTTCCTCATCACAAATCTGCCACAAGCTGTGCTAGGGTTTGCTTCTGCACCACTGACACCTAGAGATGCAGAATCTCAGCCACGTGTTTTCTCCACCAAAAGCGATTGGCATGGAATTGAAACAGTCCTGTGCTGTTTGGTTCGAGGTCCCTCTGCAGAATATAAAATCTGTCCTTCTAATATTTCAGCATTTTCTGTCGAGTGAGTGGCTGGGTGATTAGAGGAAAAAGAGCATATTTGTGAAGATGTGGCAAGGATTATTCCCCCACCTAGGAGCACCCTGATGAGTAAGGAAGTGTGATGGTATTCCATGAAAACAGGAGCCACTTCTCTGTGTGGGGCTGGTGGTGGCCATGGCCATGCCCTGCTGGGGACGCCAGCACCTGGCTGTGTCTCCATGTGCCCCGCATCACCCACGCCGCCCGGCCAACCCTCACAGATGGCAGCATCTCCCTGGAGATACGGTGGCATCATGAAGAGACCACGCTTCCACTGCCCCAGACAGTGAGCTTTTTACAGCAAAACAGCCGATGTGAATGGCCTTCTTTCATCCGTGAAAGGCAGGCTGTGTTTCCAGGCATTTGCAGGGCACAGGGATGGCAGCCACTGAGGGAGCAGTACTTGACCAAGCTGGAGATCCTGCCGGGCAGAACCAAAACAGCAAATGTCTTCATAGCACATTAAAGAGTAAACGGGCTAAAAGTTGTCCTGCACTCATGGCATCAGTCCTCCGTGACTTCTTTACAAGAGTCTGAGGTGAACTATTAATTTGAAAGAGTTAAATGTCCACAAACACACACACAAAAGGCTTATAAGGTACACCAAAAAGTGATAAACAGAAGCTACTACCTCTTACTCATTACAGAGCTATGTGGGGAGAAAAAGAAATTTGCAGAAATCTAACTGCCCTGAACTTGCCATATTTTAACATAAATGAAACATTTTTTCCATGCTAGATCTCCAGTCATGCTGTTTTTGTTCTGCTCCTTTGACAATTTGTGAGATGAATTTGAGACCTGAGATATCTCACCCAATTTGCATGCATTTTGAGGACGAGTTTAAAGCATCTCTTTCTTATGGAGAGGGAATTCACTTTTTCTCTCTCTCTCTTTTTTTCTCTTTTTTTTTTTTTTTTCCCAGCAACGTATTTAAGTACATGGTGCACTTATGTTACTTACCATCTTTTTTGAATCAAACCATCACTGCCTTGACATGTCTACTTAGAATTCATTTTTCTTAGGCCAATATAAATGAAATTATGTCTTTCTTTGTCCAAGGAAGACAAGAACATCTTGTAAGAATAAAGTTCTCAAGATCCTTCCACAGACATTCTTACATACACAATAGCAAAGAGGTTTTGTGTTCTGTGTGCATGGTTAGTTTGGAAGATAGAGGCAAACCGCAGCGCGCCGCTATAGATGCTTGAGTCATGTGCTGTGAGCATGTGTGTGAGAATGTGATAATTATGAAACCAATGGACACAGCAGCTGGCACTTCTATCCATCTTGAGGAGATAAAAAATTCATTCAGTTTTAATTTCACTTCTTGGAAATGGGAAATTTCCCTGATCAAAGCGTCTCCTATGCAATTCTTCATCTTAAGCAGTACAGAGCTGAAGGGTGCTGCAGGCCACAGAAAATGGGCAGTCACATGTTCTGTGCACAGTCACAGATGTTAACAGTGACAAATCACCTTTCATCGATACTGAAGGAAAGAAGAAAACACAAGTCCATTTTGTTATGAAACAGTGCGCAAACTAAGCTGTGCCCAGCCCATGTGGCTGCTGGAGAAAGCTTGAGCTTAGCTCTTCCCCTCAGGCCAGGCCAGGCCAGGTGGTGTCCCTGGGGACACACAGGGCCCACACGGCACGAGTGAGCAAGGTGTGTGTCTGTCAGACCCCGGGAGGTCCCATGAGCAGAAAGCATTTGTCCTACAAGGGACAGAGCCGGAGCTCCATAGGGCAGAGTCCTGCCAGCCATTTCAGAAAAGGAAGGTGCAGTTTGTGGTCTGTTCCTTGTCCGTATTTTCTATGTTCCTTGACCCACGCAGCCATGTCCTGCCTCCCAAGAGGCTGCTCAGCAGGCTGAGAGTGATGGGGGGCAGCCGGCCACCTTGCTGCTGCCTGCCCAGAGCCTAGTCACCACCTGGACACGCACCTCTGTGCAGATGGGTCCGTACGTGGAGATCACTTGATTGCCCCAATAGTGGCCATTTGGGAGCTTTGCAAACGATGCAGTTTGCAGGTGCAAAATCAAACAGCAGAAGTAAGCCGCTCATGAACCAAAACCAGCAAGCTCCTTGGTGGGAGGTGCTTTACATCAGGTGTGGGGGCCAAGAAGGTGTGGGGCAGCATCTAGGGCTGGCTGCAGAGCCCAGACCCACCGCAGGATGTGGCCTTTCACCGGAGGTTACGTCCTGAGCGCACGGCGGGTCCTCCGCACAGGCAAGGACAAGCGGCTCCTTGTCAGCCTAAAAGCAATACCCAGAAAAGGGTGGAGTCTAATGTCTTTTCCATTATCTGCGGAGCTCTCACACAAGCTGTCCTCCCCTGCTCCTCCCTCCCAAAAGGACCGGCGCCTCTCCGGGCGGCCGCCTGGCACCAGTGGCGGCCATGCTCCCGAGGGATGCAACCACCCCACAGGAGACAACTGGGGCAGCTGACGTGCATCACTGGGAATTTAGGGCCCAGCCCAGGGAAAGTGATCCAGAAACCTCTCTGAAACTTGCATCAGTGTCTGCAAGGCCATGGAGGCCTCAGTGTTTTCCTCAGGCCCCCCGAAAGAAGAAGAAGGGCTGCACCCTGCGGCCGAGCGCAGAGGTGTCTGGGAGGGAGTGACCTCTGGGCCAAAAGCCCCCAAGCAGCCCAAGCAGCGACACGGAGCCAAGCCACTTGTCTGTCCCTCTTGAAGGGGCTGGGCCCCATGCCTGAGAGGATGAATCTTCTCCTGTTGGTGGGTTGTATGGCCTCCGGAGTCTGTTTCTGGCCAACTGTGAGCACAAGGTACCACAAGCTGTTACGTCAGGCTTGAGGAGTACTTGGCTTTGGAACGCAACAAAGGGGAGACCTGCTGCACTGGAGCTCGCAGTCCCCAGTCCTGGCGCTACATACATGTCCCAAAATGGCCACTGTCATGGGTCTCCTCTGGCTGACGGCAAGCAGGCTGAGATGGGAAACATGCTTAGGAGCTGAGTCTGCAGATTCTGCCAACAAGGAGGAGTTGTCAACATGATGAAGTCTAAATATCAATATCCTAATTCCTCAAGATAGTATTTGATTTTAAAATTCACCATCAAAAACAGCAGTAAAAGGGGTTTTGGTCTACACACTATGATTTCAAGATTTTCTTTCTTAGGCATGGAGGCTAGAAAGACTCACTTCATATATATAAAGAATGAGATTGTCATGAAATTACAAGACTTTCGGAGCTGAGTCTTAGCGGAAAACAACATTTGCCATGAGATTCACACTAAAATTAGGAGAGTGCCGTATAAATGAAGCACAGGTGTGCAGAACTGCAGTAACTTTATCTTCAGGAAATAAAGTTTTGCTGTAGAAATGACTCTTAAGCCTGCATCATGGAATCATAGAATATCCCGAGTTGGAAGGGACCCACAAGAATCATTGATTCCTGTCATCAACTCCTGGGCCCCCAGAGGACCACCCAAAAATAAGACAATATGTCTGAGAGCGTTGTATTCATGCAAGAAACTGTATTTCCAGCAAGTCTGAAATGACAGTTCTTTAAGCCACTAAAGCAAGTCACCACCTGCAGAGTCCCCACTGCCGTCCCAAAGCCTCCACGCTACTGGAAGGAAGGCACACTGAAACCAGCCGGCAAGCGCCTCTCACAGCTGCCCCGATGCTGTGTTTGCACAGGCAGTTTGTACCCGAGGATATGAAGAACTCGTTCCCTTCTGTTTCCATATCAGGTTTTCAGATCAGCGCTCTTCCCAGCCTCTCCTCCTCCAGGCTGCTCGCAGTGTGGAGTGCTCTTTTCCTGTTTACCCTTACATGCCTTTTTATTACTAGGCGGGATTTTTTTTTTTTAAAGCACACTCAGGCGCCTGCTTGTTTTTTCTAAAGCTCTACGGGGATTTGTTGGCGTCTTTTGTAGCAGGTCATCCTGTTTTCAGACCAAGTTCCTGTCTTGTTAAAAACAATCATTTCTGGATGTCTCTGTATGGCTCCTGCTTTTAATCATCCTGAGTCCTTGAGCCATGCAATCCGCGCTCCAAATATTTAGGTTGTGTTTGTTTGTTTATAGCAAAAGAAAAAAAAAAAAGGAAAAAAGAAAGGAAAAGCTGCTGTGCACAAGCTATGGCACACTCAGGATGAAGGCTATGAGTAGCAGACAAAGTGGCGGCAGCAACAAGCCCCTTTCCCACCGCTCACAGTGCCCTTGCTGCAGTCTGGCTGCAGATGCCCCCACCTCGGACGAGCTGCGGGAGGGGACCAGCCCAGCAGGGCCAGCCCGTCTTCTGGGCTGTGTCCATGCTCTGAGCACCTAGTCAAAACGGGAGCGACAATAGTTGTCAAAGTTCTGCACAGCTTTAAAACCCATGGATTAATAATAGGGCTGGTCTAATCCATACCTTGTTGGATTTTCATTTAATGTTGAGAGAAAAGCTCAGACAACCATCTACCATATTCCATCTGATTTAATTCTGTACATGACCCCTACTACTGGGGGATGTAGCGAGGACAGCTATCCAAAGAGTACACATCCATGTTGCTAATACCTCCTGTGATGAGGGGAGTGCTGTTGTTTTCATTCCACTGAGGCTGGGACAGGTATTCTGCATGGATTATTTTGAGACAGAGATAAGAGATTGTTATCTCCATGGCTCCTTTTATAGCTGACAGTAGAAGATACTCTCTATCACAGGAGGGCAGTTGGTGCCCCTAAGGCTGTGTCCCCTTCCAAGCTGGGGACCAGCGTCCAGCATTTTAAAAGTTAGAGGATAGGAATAAAACCCAGTAATTGGTGATATATGATGCCAAAGTGTTTAACAAGCATATTTAGTACCTTTCACACATTAATAGATGAGGGAAGTCCTTCCACAGAAGGTGGCATGTCTTGCCAACTGGGACTAGAAGACAAATCTCTTTTACCTTTCCTGGGGGGATGGGCTTGCTCTGTCTCCAGGCTGTTTTGCTGCCTGCAGTGCTGCATTGGAGCAGAGAACTGAATCTGTGAGCTCCAGAGCTAGCACTTACCAGCCCAGTTGGTACCACAGCAAATCACATCTTAAAGGGTCTTGGGCCACCTCCTTGGAGCCATTTACTCACACAGGGAAAGCTCCTGTTCCAGAGTACCTTCTAGAATTTTATGTAGTGTTAAGTTCCAGCAGGTGATGAAACGTGTTTCAAAATATGTATGTTTAAGAGTGCCATGGCCTGCAGGTCCATTAAGAGAAAGGGTCTATTGTGTGCTTCCTTACGCTGAACACTCATGCAAAATGATCATCAATCAAAGCTTCAGGCTTTGGTAAATTTACCCCTGACAGTTCTTATATGAAGATGTTACACAATCCCTAACCCAAATGCTTTGATCTCCTAAGTCAAAGTCAATATGTCCAGCTGGATAAATAGCATTAAGCCCAGCACTCTTCCTGTGTAAGTGATAAAAAATTGATAAAGTCCTGACTTGCAGAAGCACAGGTGCTTTAAATCAATGGACTACAGTTCACCAAAGCTATTAATACCAGCCCTGGAAGTCCTGACTAGAAGCAAAGAGCTTTGCAATTTTCATGCTCCTTAGTTCAGAACCAGAGTTCAAATGAGGTCATTTTCAGATAGCCACAAGCCCTGGGCCAGTGTAAGTCAGAACAGTGCCATTTGCTTAACTGGACCAGAGACACAGAGCTGAGATTCAGCCTCCTCTACTGCCAGCCTCCCTGCAACGCAACAGGGTGAGCTTTCCCAGATGTGTCTGCAGAACCAGATTTACGGCCCTATCCCTGGTCTCTGTCCTCTCTTCACATGCATAAGAGATGCAACCCCCGCTCCCCCCCCCCCCCCTCCTTCTTAAGACCCTACCATTTTTCAAAACCCACTTATTCTCCTTGACCTCCTAACTGCCCATGGTAAGACTGCCTCCTTTTCCCCTTTTTCCTCCTCTTCATATTATGGCAGGCCTACAACCCTTCTTCCTGGGCAATAGCAGGGCTGGTGGGGCTCAGGCAGGTTTCCTGCCCTATGGCTTACTTGCTTCAGTAATCTGTTACAGATCCTGTCTTGCTGCCCATTCCTCTCCTCCCCAATAATAACGACATTCTTGAAAGCTTAAATATCCTGTTACAAAACAGATGATCAGGATGAATATTTCTTTCATCCTCTAAGTCACTACTTGTGGGGGAGTGGACATAGTCTGTTTAGCCATATGGATGGTTTTCCATCATTCACAAATGTCACCAACAGACAGGCAAAAACATCCTTTGACACGATCTTTGGGTTACTTCTGTTAAAACCCTCAATTCTTGAAAAGTAAATTCACCCTGGTCTAAGGGCCACTCGATAGAAAATATAGCCCACATGTTCTGAAGAGAACATATTCCTGAGAACATATGGGAAATTTTAGAAGAACATGGATCTTATGTTAAGAAAACCCTCGGAGGAAATCTCTGACATACAGATCTCAGGAATTCATTTTGATTCCTCTGAAATGATACACTCATCTTCTCTCTTTCAAGTATACACTGACTATAGGTTCCTAGAAGTGCTATGTCTTCTAACAAAAACAATGCAAATTGCTTCCTAGAAGCCCTTCTTTGAACCTGAGGGAAGTAAGGGACTCAGAAAACAAAACCCTCCTAGCCACTTCTCAAGAAGCATTTAGCACTTCCTCCAAAAGTGGATTAGATCAACCCACAGGCAAGTGTGAGGTGCCCTCTCACCCAGCAGTAGAAACGAAAACAGACACCTTGAGTTTCAACAAATGTCCTTGCTGGGCTGATTACAAAGAGCTAAAGAAAACAGTCTCTATCTAAGAATACTTCATCTAAGGCCTTTCTCCCAGAAAGAGAGGCTCATGAGAGCCCAGACGGAGAAGGGGCCAGGCAGGCAGCCTGTTCTCAGATAGAGACCACGTGCCCTCTGGGGCTCTATCTCAGGTCCAGCAGCTCCGTTTCGCCCAGCCCTTGCTCTTTTCTCCCTGACCTCAGCCAACTTCAGCACCCCCTGTGCAAGCAGAAAGTCCCCTGGCTGCCCCCAAGTGAGCTTCTGCTCTGAAGGGTGGCCTTAGGCAAAAACAGCCTCAGCAAATGCTCGGTACTTGTAACCTTTTTGTCACAGTGTGCCAGGTGACCTTGCCTGTAGGACATACCTCTGGTGCTCAGGAATTGCTCCTATGCAAACTGTAAGCCATAGTGAATGGAGGCACCTTGCATAGTTTTTGGAGGCTTAAGTATGAAGGTAGGGTGGGGGAAGGCAGACAAGGGGCACCACGTGGGAGCTGCACAGATCTACAGGGCAGCTGCTGGTGTAGGGGAGGTGTTGGGGTCACCTTGGCCTTATCTGTAACCCCTGCTTGGACCTCGCCTTGCCACAGCTGGACCTGGTCCTTCTGGCATGTCTTCCCCGTCTCATCTCTGCTGTCTCTGCGGTCAGAAGTTCATTTTCCCCTTCTTTCTAAAGGTGACGTGCTTAATTCAGCTTAATGGATTATTAGAGCCCCCAATCAATTCCAAGCCTAGAGAATAAAAAGCCCTTGGTTAATTTCTCTGTAATTTTGGCCTCATTTGCCTTCTAAAGTAATATGCAATATATTTTTGCAGTGACTCAGTTGCAAAATCAATGAGGGCTATACTTACAAGAGAAAATAGACAATCAACATCATGGGTCCTATTCCAGGCAATGCTGTTGCCTTACTATGTCAGCTAATCTTGAAAAACTGCTATAACACCACTCACAGGGAAGTGAGGCACTGCAATTTAAAATGTTTTTTCTTTTTTTTTTTTTCTGCACAAACTGCTGTTACTCTAATGGTTGTGAATTTTGCTATTGCTTCTTGCTACTATTTTAATGTTACAGTTGTTAATTGTTATGGAACATATCAGTGAAGAGAATTGGGTCAATTTACCTACAGTTGCCTTGACACTAAAACCAGAATATCTACTGCTCTATTTGTTTCCAGTCCAGTTGTTAGCTTGAGAATACTGATTGTCTTACTCGGATGAGACAAAATCAGCCAAGTGATTGAATAAAGCGATACTTCCTCAGCGGAGAACAGCAGATTTGCATCTGACAATTAGTAGATTGTAATCAGTATTTTCCCATAGCAATATATCTCCTAGCTTTAGTAGTTAATAACATGGCATTCATACATTTATTTTTGTAGATTTTCAGAAAAAAAAAAAGAAAAAGAAAAAGAAAAAAAAAGACCAGCTAACAAAGCCTGTTAAAGAATATATTCTGTTGTACATTCAGGAGGTTGCCCTGGCTGTCATTGCTCACACGCTGAGCACTGGGGTAGGTGACCTCTCCCTATGAGGATGTAACACTTCATGCCTACCTGACATAGCAGAGGCATCGCATGCGCTGTCATTGGGTCTCAAAGGAGGGGGGGCAATTATTTTTAAATAATTAGTCTGTGTCTGAACCTAGGAGAGACAAATTTTATCAGTGAGCATAGAGAGCTCTTGGTATGCAAGAACTCCTGCTTATTTGCCTCCAATTTTCCCTGTGTAACTACGTGAATTGACATGGGTAGCAGTTGAAAGCACTGAGCTGGAGTGAAGAGTGCTCTCAAACTGAGCACTCACTGCAGAAGGCTTAGTTCCTTTATTTACTTTGCACAAATCCTGGGGAGGAAGTATGAGGCACTGAGAGTCCCTTTGTTTTTGCTCATTGGATTTAAGCAATTCCTCCTGCACACACCAGAACAATGAATCCCTTCAGTCCACCAGGATACGAGTGATATAAATCCACACTGCGGATCTCCAGAATTTTCTATTTTTTTTTTTTGAGAAGCAATTAGATGATTGCAGTGACTGCAGATTCAAACTTTGAATCTGCGAATTTCAGAGGCAAGTGATAAAATGAACCCCCTTATGCTAAGAGTCTGAGCTGGAATAATGTACATATCAGTAAGCCGGAACACCCAGGCTGAGGTTGTCCTCACTAACTGGGAAAATTCTTGGCCAAAAATAAATTGGTAGGAGCCCGAAGAACACAGGTTATCTCAGTGATTCCTCATCACGAACTGTCACTGGTGGAGCTCTCATCTCATGTACTTCCAGTCTCAGTGAGGACTTCCTAACATAGCTAATGTGGACAAGCACCCCCATACAGGTCCAGTTCTCCCTCTGTCCCCAGAGGACAGGTAACAGAGCCCTCCTCTGTGTCTGACGACAGAAAATATACTTTTTTTTTTTTAGGTGGAAAACATCCTACATCCCTTTGTTGACTCTCCAGCAGCCATGGACTAATGCTGTTTTGCCAGATGATCACTCAGGCATGTCAGCTGGATGCCCAGCACAGTTCAGAGTTGTGACCTGCCTCATTGTGGCACCATGTAGAAGAATAGACAGGGTTTCAAGGTCATGATCACTTGAAAGATTTAATATTTATCCACAGAAAAAAAAAACAACAAACAAACATTGGTTAGTTTGATGGGAGCTTTTTGGTATCAAAGGTGCAACTTGGATCAAACAAGAAAGAAAATGGTTATCATATTTCGTTTCTTTCCTAACGGATCTTTAGAGAGAAATCTTCCCTGAAAATGTCATTTGGACACTGATTTAGTTTGACTAATTTAGGTATCTTGCTCTTGGGAGACAAACCAGTTTTCCTTGTTTCCCCGTGTAATACACGTAGAAGAGCAGTTGCCTTCGAATTTAATCCACCCCACGTCAGTGGGGTACCTAACCTATTCACCTTGAATATAGGATGTAAGGTGTTCAGAGGGTTAGTTTAGAGGTTGCATTATCATTCCGCAGCCCAAAAACTATACAGGCAAAAAAGTCAGGCAAATTTAAAGTCAAAAAAAGGAAGAAAAAAAGGTGTTGAGGGTGGGTGTGATGATGAAAAAGCTGACGGGCCCTTACATTCAGTGGCAGCAATTAGCTCTACCATAGTAAATTCCAGGCATATGGCATGGCAACTTTCGCACCCTCTTATATGATTTAAAACGGTTCTCACAAATGTTCGTCTCACTGTAACTGTGAAAAATCTCCTGTTTTCTCAGGAATAAAACTGCTCCAATATCTTGCCCTGACAAGTGATGCTTCAAAAAATGCACCCCCCCCCCCCCCAAATCCAGTTAAGGCAATGATGTGTGTTTAATGCAAGAGAACAACAATTAGAGTATTTTTGACTGAAAAGAACTCAGTTAAGCTGCCAGAAATGTCAAAAGTTCCTCGCTACCCTGACACTTACGTAATTGTTCTGTGAACACCCACACACCGGAATAGACCTACTCCACCAAAAATTGCAGGGCTGACTCACTAAGCGTTCCTCTACGTTTCTGAGGACCTAACCATCTAGGATACATCATCCATAGCGTAATTCTAATGTGATTTCCCTGATTCAATAAGTTGCAGTTCACTCAGGGAAAAAAAAAAAAAAAGAAGGATCATCCATTTCTTGAGGATCCTGCCCATCTATAATGGGAAGAAGCAGCCAAGAACGTCAGTGTCGTGGGGCAGACTGGAAAGGGAGCACCCCACTGCTGCATCCTGGTCCTTTTTTTTCTGCATGCTTGGGTCTTATTTGATATCTCTCTCGTTCAAATTCTGATGTGATCCAGAAATGTTTGACTTCTCTGATCTGATGGGACTGCCATATGAAATGAAGCAGACTGATGCAAAATGGGACTGAAAGAAAAACAAACCAAAACAAAACAAAAACCATTTATATGAGATACTGAAGAAAACCACTAAGAGAGAGCAGGGAGGCTCCAGTGCATCACTGGAAAGCACAGGGGTGTAGACATCTGTACACCAACCTCTTCTCAACACTCGGAGGGAGATTTAGCTGCACAGTTTAGCCCGAATGGGAAGCTTTGTGAAAATAGTTTATATTTCACAGCTACACTATAAACCTGTTCAGAGAAAGTAGTAATTTAATACAATTTACCTTTGTGGTATGCTGGTGGCACCGTGCACCAAATGAGTAAGATGAGCTGTGACCACAAGCAGCACTGTGATCATCACGCCATACTGCTCTGACACACTAAGCGACGACCTGGTATTTAGATGGGCCAGTTCTACCACAACATCCTCATTGATATCTAAGCACAGTAAAGCCAAGGTGAAAACCAGCAGGAATTCTCTTGTCAACATTTGCAGAAATTACACTTGTACACTCCCAATCTTCAAGGTATGTTGTATACTGCAAAGCTCTTAAATGCTGGATCAGGGATGCAGAAATAACTACCATACCCATTTCTGTCCATACTTTGAGATGTATGCCTTTTAGAAGGACTATAAACATATACTTTCATAGTAGCATGCACAACCCAGTACTGCCCCAGACATTTTAAGTGCTGCTCCATGTTTAGGGGATTATCCTTTGCCCATTTGTTCTATCTACAAATTCTTTCGACTGTTTTCCCTCTTCCACCAACCAAGGTCTCTCAAACTTCCAGATAAAATGAAATTAGTAGGTGGATCTGTGGGAATTAGGAGGTGCAGTGACCTCTTGAGACCAGTGTTTGGCAGTTTTTATTTCCCACTACTTAACTTGGGAGTGGGGGGAAATATATCAAACTACACCAGAAAGCCAGACTCTTGCATCACAGGACACAAACACACATAGACCAGTCACATGCTGTCCCCTTCATGCCAGCAAAGCCACTGGTGCTGCAAATTCAGCATGTGATTTGAGCTCTTTTTTTAATCAAGTAGGACGTTTTAGCATCTCGGTCGGATCACCAATTTGGTGCTTCCCCTCAATAAATTTTACCAAACTGCGTTTGGCAGCAGCAGGTCATCTAGGGAACCCCCCGTCCCAGCAGTAAGGTCTCGCTTCTTGCTTCGGTCAGTGCTTTCACCCCATTTGGTGCAGGTCCTGCCTGGCCTGGGAGAGGTCCCCATGGGGGTTACATCTGTGAAAAGTAAAGCAGACGTGCTAAATGGGGGCTGCAGGTGCCAGGACATACATCTATCCACTTGCCTACCCCTGTGACATCCTGGAGCGAAACTGTGCGCTTGGCTCCACCAGGTCCCCAGGCCACATTCCAGTGGCCATATAAAAAACAGGCAACGGAAATTGAATTGTTCATGCCTGGGTTAGGCTCCTAATTGCCTCTCTTTGGAACCAGAACATGAGATAGCCGTGCTGTGTTTCTTTTCCTGAATATGCCTGTCCCAGGATGAAGATCTTTTTCTTATGTAATTTGCTGTCCCTGCTCTGCTCTCTGCACAGTTGATTTAACCTGCACTGTGCAAAGTGCCTGTTTACTCTTTTCACACTCTAGAACAAGCCTTCAGTCATCCCAGGGGCAGGCTTTATTCCCACGGTCAGAGCAAGTGACTGGAGAGAGAGGTGGGATTGGGGACCTTGCAAGTGGGGAGGAAAATAAATCTTTAGAAATGGGAACAGAGAGTTGCTTTCTACACTTGCTTGGTGCTGTCAGGTTTGCTTCCTTGTGGGATGAGTGAACTGGATGAAAATGGGACTGTGCTAGTGCAGCGACACGCTGTAGCGATAGCACTAATGCTTCCCCAGGTAAGCCCACGTGCTAGTGCCTAATAAAGCCTTCCAAGCACACCAAAATGGGCTGCACTAAAGAGATTATAGCATTTTCTCAGCAGCCTCATCTGTTGTGATGTGTGTGCCCGGTATAGCATGACATAGGCTGCCCCTGAATAGAAGGCAACGTCAGAGAAAAACACACCAACACACAGAACAGGGGAAGACTTCAGACACTATTGAAATCTTTGGTATTGGCAGAAGAATAATATAAGTACGTTGTTGGCCCTGTACAAACCACAGGATATTCCTGCAGTGCATACCAGGATTTTTGAATAAGAATTGCTGTTTTCCTCTGCACAGGTAACAGAATCATACAAATCTGGATTCCAACTTGTAAGCTAATTTATTAATTTATTACAGCTACCAAATTTAAGGGCATATCAGTATTTTCCCTCAATCACTGCCCTAGTATCCCTTTTAGATCTTAGTCTGCTTCTCTTTTTTGCCTCCTTTATACAGTTAATTTTTTTTACTTGAAAGCTTTCAAATTAACATGTAATTATAAAAGTATGGACACATAGCCTTCTGTTCTCTTCATGTCTATTGTTTTCAAGGCAGAGCTGCCCACCTGTGCCATGCTTCTGTTGCCAGCAGAATGTAAACCATTATGAAGTGGTACACAGGTGATTGCCACCAAACCTGCCACTAAAGGCAGTACCTGGTGGGAAGCACAAAGGGAAAAAAAAAAAAAAAAGATTGGAGTGCCGGCTTGTGTGCCTGGCCAATTCCCAGTGTGAGCCTGGTGAAATGCGTGCCTTGTACTGCCCTCCTGCAAGCTTAGTTTTATCCTCTAAGAAAGGATAGCCCTACAGCCATTAGAGATCTGCTGTCAAATAAAACTGCTCACCTTTACACGCCCTGGGGAAAAATTTGAGGAACTCAGGTATGAGCTACATTCAGATAGAAACTTTTACTTTGTCTTAGAAGTCAAAAGAAAACAAAATCTCTTGAATAAATGCATTTCTGTAGTAGCTGTTAAGTATTTTAAAGCATCATTCCTAAGTAATTGCTAATTACATTACTTTATTACAAGGCACAATTAAATATGTGCTTGAGGTCATCCAGCTATTTGCTGTTTCAAGGAAAGCACTTGAGTCAAAAGGATTTCCTAAATGGAGTCATTCAGTGTTTTATTTCTCCAGCTTCAGGAATTATTTTAGATGTGAATAATTGGACATTGAATAATCAGTTAAATACCATTTCCATAAATTGTTTGTGCTTTGCATAAAACAAGTAAAATGCTTTATAGGGCACTTTTGTTCTCCCTTTGCGGCACCCTGCACTAACCGCTTTTGCACCAAAGGCACTCTATGCCTATGGTGGGTTTAGTCTATGGTGATTTGTGTTTTTCTGTGTTCAAATAGGTCATTCACAGAAGCCAACATAGACAGGCTGCTAATTCTCACTTCCACTGAAATTAAAAGAAACTGAGAGAGGGATTTGCAGGCAAACCTAGAGGCAAGACTCGTGGCTTCAAAGTTAGGCACTTAAGTGCCTTACTTAAGTAAGGGCTGGTTATGCTAGGTTCCATCTAGAGGCAGTGGAGGGAACCGAGCAGCTCTATAGCACAATTTGTCCTCTTTGAAGACCCTCTGAAAGTGATTTTTAAGAGAGAGAACTTGTTAAAAGGGGAACAGCTAACTTTTGACATCTGAAGCAGAATGGCTGCCATCACGGGCTGGTTCAGCCAAGGCTGACAGACAAGAGCCTCAAAATTCATGGCTAACTGTGACCTCTCAGCAGTGAAATATTTCCATTACACTTCCCAAGCACCTGCATACCCAGCATCAAGTTGAGTTACATCTCAACCAAAATCCTGACGCCAGCGTGTTTCGTGCTCTCTGGCCTCCTGCAGCAGGCAATCTCAGAGCATACTTCACATGCCTGACATAAAGCAGTGCCAAGACCAAGGGTCGCTCTGCCATTTTGATTCAGGTCATCAGTGGGATGTGGAAAACCAAGGCTGGACCCCCTGCTATCATAAATATTTATTTATGCAACATGGGAAAGGTCTGAACAAAAAAAAAAAAAAAAAAAAAAAACAGAAAAGTCTTTACTATTTCCTTTTCCTGCATTTTCCCATAGAAAGACAGGCTCTTGTCAAATTCTGCTCCAAAACATATGGAAGAGAGGTGTGAACCTGTATCTTTAGAGAAAGAAAGCACTTAACAAAAGAAAAAAACTTTCCCATTCTTGGTGTCTAATTCAAGAAGAAACTTCACCTGTACTTAGCCTCCTGAGGATGCCCCTGCACCGCTGCCTCAGCATCCCAGGCTGTGAAGTGTCTCACAGTGGCCCAGCCGGCCCAGTTTCAAAATGTCATAGATACCTGCCTTCTTTGGTACTTCTCTCTCCCATTACACTGCGTAGAAATCCTGTCTGCCTAATTCAGGGAAAGGTTTTCTGTTACAAGGAAAAACATGAAGGAATTGGGCTAAGCAACACTGAACTCTAATCTCCACGCTCCACTCTTGTCTCCATCTCTGGCCAAGAAAAGCTCAGGCTATGGAGATTTGGGCCTCTACACATGCTAAGAATGAGCAGGTCTCTGGTCCAAAAGTCAGCAAAACGGGCTTTTTGCAATAAATATGCTTTGAGCTGGGCTGAAGAGGTTTCATTCACAGCCAGGGAGATATAAAAAGAAAAAACAAAACAAAACAAAATGAAACAAAATAGAACAAAACAAATCAAGCAAACAAAAACCACCCAGAGACAAAAACTGCAAGGTTCAAAAGCTCTCTCTTCCTGTGGCTGTATGAATGAGGGGGTCGTGGTGAACGGGAATAGGCTCTTCTCGCTGCCTGGGTACCATAAAAACTTGTGGAAGTTGAAGGATAAGCGACTTGGTGATGCTTGGCTTGTAGATCTGATCTTTGACAGCGCACCAAATGGCAGCGTGGTCCACTCCTGCATGCCCTCAGGGACTGAAGGGACAACGTGGTCCAGCCAGAGAGAGGGACAGTGAGGGCACACATGCATGCGAACACAAAGACAGCAAAGTACAATGGAGCTTTCACTCTCCTCCAGTCATCTTCAGCCGGGGGTGCAGAGGGAGGTCCTGGCACAGAGGGTGTCCTTTCTGTTTCACTTGTTTCACTCGGCTGCAGATCAGGATCTCCTGCCTGTCTCTCAGCTCAGCAAACGCCACCCCCAAACTGTTGCCATGCAGTGAGCTGGCAATAGCCGTCCTCACAGCAAGTCTCTGCCCCCAGATCCTCCTGGGAAATATAACTCTCCCGAGCATGCTTCATCTAAATTTTTATTGCCTTCATATACTTAACCTTAACATTCATAACATTTCAATCAGATCTGACAGTACTAATGATGAAAATCTCTTTAAATGCTGTCATTATTTATTGTTGGATTACTATGAGGCAGGTATCTCAATGGGTTTGATAAACTGCTTGCATAATATGTTGCTTTCAGTTAAAATGTTGAATGACTAAGATTTTTATTTTAAACCACTGCCATAAAACGTCACTGAAAATGCCCTGAAGATGATAATCAGAACGTATTTTCTTCCTAAAATATTTTAGTCATCAGAGAGGCAAGTTTACCTTATATGAATATGGAAGTATTTGATGGAAATAATTTGGGGTTTGTTGTCTTCTTCAAATTCAGGCTCTTTGAAAATGTGCTGAAGTTTTTCTGGGCATCTGCATTAAAAAAAAAATCATCAATGTACAATGTAATCCTGAAAAAAGATGTAAATTAATAACAATGTGGATTATAAGGAGCGAATTGTATTTATCATTGTGTCAAGCTTGCTGGGACTTGTCACAATGTTCTGCTGAATTTGTCCCTGTCTCTAACTCTCAGGTCACACTCACCATTGTTTGATGTGACTCCTTCTGTTTTTCTGCTTTCTAAGTTGACCTAACTTTTTGTCATTTGAGGATTCTTCTGGCTGTGGCTCCTGTTGGGACACAGATTATCAGAGAAAATACACATTAATGGCATAAATGAGTAAGGAGAAACGTTTAACATGGCTGTAAGACAAGCACTGCAATATACTGCACCTTAAGAGAGAAACACCTCTCTTTTAGGCCCTATTAAGCAGGTTTGGGAATTTCCATTCCAGTTGCTCATGCTTTACAGAATTTCCGTTTCCAGACCTTCAATTTCTTAAACCTGAAAGCCACGGATAGTGAGGCTGAGGTTTGAGTTTTATTAGTTTCTAAAATTTTAAGTTGATCTGTTACATTTGCGAGGAAAGATAAAGAATAACCATGGTATCAATTTCAAGGGAAAAAGTAAGACTTAAAATCATGATCTGATTATTTATTTAGCACGGGACTGTGCTTATTTGCCATACTGATAAAAAGAAACCGACGGTGCCAGCTCCAGAGTTTGCTCTCCTGCCTGAGCCCCGGCCCGGGTGAGAACAAAAGGCTTAAATATAGCAGAGAGGGGGGAAAAAAATCATAATAAAATACACGAAGGCTCCTGCTTTGATCTAACACGGTTCTGAACGTTTAGACAGTGTGCCTTGAAATACAGAGCCGAGCAGGGGAAGCACCTGGCAGCACCGGCCTGGAAACCCTTTAAGGAGAGCGGGCAGGGCCGTGGTGGGCACGGTGGCCCTGAAAATTTGTGGGACAAAGCGGGTGGGGTGTGCGTGTCCTGTGTCTCACCCTGGCCGAATCCCCCCGAGTAGGGGCAGCGCAGAATTTATGTAACACTGAAGCCCCGCTCCCAAGCCTTCGAAACAAGCAGCAAGCGAGGATCCTGTCCAGATCGCTGCTGGGGCGGCTGTCGCTGGTGCCACCTGGGTGTCAGCCCGTCCTGACCCTGCGGCGGGTGCCGTGCCAGCTCCCTCAGCATCACGGGGGGCTTCTGCGGGGGGGGGGGCTAGGGGCTGCCCGGCAGCCGCTCGCTACCTGAGGAGCCTCCTCCAGCCGGGGTTAAAAATAACCGCCCGGCAGCGCAGCAGCGGCGGGACCGGCCTCACCGGAACGATTTTCCTCCGGGGCAGACGCCGCCGGCAGCGGGATTAGCCTTGAGACTTCTCCCGGTTTATTTTCGCTCCTGGCTTTTCGCTCGGCCGTGCGCTAAAGCCGCACCTCGCAGCCGCCCCGCCCGGCCTCCGGCCGCCCCCGCTCCCCGCTCCGCCGCCCCCGGCGCCGCTCCTCCCGCCCCCCCCCCCGGTCCCGGCTCCCCCGGCGCCGCTCCGCCGGGCCCCGTTCCCGCAGCCCCCCCGCCGCGGGGCCGCAGCCTCCTTCCGCCCACCGCGGGGACAGCGGGGGGGCGACGGGCGGCGGCGGCGGGGGGGGCTCCACCCGGGGACGTGTGTGTGTGTGTGGGGGCGGGTGGGGGCTGCGGGGTTAACGGGGGCGGGGATCCCGTGGGGATCAGCTGAGGACAGGGCTGCACCCCCCGAATCCTGGAGGGGAGCTGGGCTGGGGGGGCGGTGGGGGGCGGTGGGGGGACACGCAGCCGGCTCCCCGCTGGCGGAGGGCTCGGAGGGAAGGCGCGGAGGGGGGGCAGGAGGGTGCCCCCCCGGGGCCGCCTTGCTGGGAGCAGGGGCAGGGCCTCGCCCCCTCACCTGCCCCCGCGGCCTCCGCCCGCCGCGCCGCGGCCGCCGCTTGTTTGCACTCGGCTTATCCGGAGCGGAAATTCCTTTCCGTTTTTGTGAATGACAAACTCATTACCGATTCATCACCGCGACCTGTTCCAGCCGGCCCGTCGCCGCGGCAACAGGCCCCTTCCGCGCGCCCCCATTGGCTGCGCCGCCCGACGTCCCCATTGAGCGCGCCGCCGCCGGGCCCATTGAGGCGCGCTGCGCGGGGAGCGCTGCGGGAGGCGCCCGCTGGCACGGCACGGGGCTGGGCACGGGCACGGGGCTGCGGGACCGAGGGACGGAGGGACTAGAGGGAAGGGAGAGCGGCCCCCGCGCCGAGCGAGGCAGCCCGGCTCGGCGGCACGTTAATTGGATTTCATTCACGAGGGGAGGAGGAAAAGCCCGAGGGCTCTCGGGCTGCAGCGGCGATTAGGCAGGTTCATTCAGGGATTCATTGAGGAAAAAAAAAAAAAAAAAAAGGAAGAGGAGAGGAGAGGAGAGCGGGCAGGCTGGCAGCGCGCACCCAGTCGCACACGCTCGCACCCGCCGGGGCTGCTGCGCCCTCCCCGGGGCTTCGCCGGCGCCCGGCGCGGGGGAGGCGGCGCGGGGGGGCTGCGTGATTCATTTCCCTGGGGCGGGGGGAGATAAGTTGTGGTGAGGCGGAGGGCTGCCGCCGCCCGCTGCCAGCCAGCCGCATGCCCCTGTGAGAGAGAGGGGCGCTTCCAGAGCCCGCTCCGCGCCCCCCGTCCTTCCTCATGCTAGATACGCTCAGACCCGTCCCTTTCGCGTCGGAAATGGCGATTAGTAAATCCGTGGCGTGGCTGAACGAGCAGCTGGAGATGGGCAACGAGCGGCTGCTGCTGATGGACTGCCGGCCGCAGGAGTTGTACGAGTCGTCCCACATCGAGTCAGCCATCAACGTGGCCATCCCCGGCATCATGCTGCGGCGGCTGCAGAAGGGCAACCTGCCCCTGCGCTCCCTCGTCGCCAGCAGCGAGGAGGACCGGGAGCGTTTCGCCCGCCGGTGCGGCACCGACACGGTGGTGCTGTACGACGAGCACAGCCGCGACTGGAACGAGAACACGGGCGGCGAGTCCGTGCTGGGGCTGCTCCTCAAGCGCCTCAAAGATGAAGGCTGCAAGGCCTTTTATCTGGAAGGTGAGCGAGGGGGGCCGGGGAGGCGAGGCCCCCGAAGCCGGGGCTGCAGCTCTGCCCGGGGCAGGGTTGGGGGGCAGCGCCCGCAGCGACCCCCGGGCCCCGCAGGCTGGCGGGGCTGTCCCCGTGCGTAGCCCCCGGCGCCCCTCTCCGCGCTTTGCTTAAGGACACTGGGAGGATGGGGTCGCTGCATCAGCCAGGGGAGGACGGGGCGAGCGGGGACCCCGGCAGGAGCCGGGCAGGACGGCAGGAGGTGCCGCCCGGCTGTCCACGAGAGGTCCCCGCGGGGCGAAGCGGCTCTGGGCTTTAATCGCGGCCGCCCGGAGCGCCCCCCCCCCCCCCCGCCGCAGCGGGCGATTTTGCTAAAGCCTTCTTTTAGGTTAGTCAGTCTGCGTGGCCGTGTGGCGTTTTCCTCTTTTTTACCCGGGGCTCGAGGAGGTGGGAAACAGATGTCCCCTTGCAGGCAGAGCTGTACCGGGCTTGCAGTCTCATATCAGGTTGCATTTTTTTTTTTCGCTTTGCTTTTCTCCTTAGGTGGTTTCAGCAAGTTCCAGGCCGAGTTTGCCCTGCACTGCGAAACTAACCTAGACAGCTCGTGTAGCAGCAGCTCTCCTCCTCTGCCAGTCCTGGGCTTAGGAGGGCTCCGAATCAGCTCCGATTCCTCATCAGACATTGAATCTGACATTGACAGAGACCCCAATAGTGCCACCGACTCCGATGGCAGCCCTCTCTCCAACAACCAGCCTTCCTTCCCGGTGGAGATTTTACCCTACCTCTACTTAGGCTGTGCCAAGGACTCCACGAATCTGGACGTTTTAGAAGAGTTTGGCATAAAATACATCTTGAATGTTACCCCCAACCTGCCTAATCTCTTTGAAAACGCTGGCGAATTCAAGTACAAGCAGATCCCGATCTCTGACCACTGGAGCCAAAATCTGTCTCAGTTCTTCCCTGAGGCCATCTCCTTCATAGGTGAGACACGGTTGTTTGCTAACAGTTGCATAGCAAGCAGCAGAAGTCAATTTCTTTTGTAGAATTCAAAAGAGATTTGGGGTGAGGAGAGGTAGTAGCATTTCTCACAGTCTCTGGGGTATGCCTCACTTTCTGATTTTTTTAAATTAAGCCAGCTTTAAATAAATAATAATTAAGTTGAGAGGTGGGTGCTGTTTGCAGGTTTATTGAGAGGTGTGAGCGACATTTGCAGGTAGCAAATGCCTACCTGGTTTGGCTGGCTGTGGAAATCCTCCCTGAGGCATTTGTGTGGAAGCTGGGGGCTGAGCAATGCTCAGGATGGGGCATATCTTGAAATTTCTTCGTAGGGCAGAGGAAGAAGGCAAATGAGCCTGAGGTTGGTGGCTTTATGCCCCCCCCTTCTTTTTTTTTTTTTTCTTTCTCCTCTTGAGGCTACTGGAGTGCGGTGTAATGAAAATAAACGTTTTGGGAAGCTAACTGTAGCTTTTAAATGCAAGTTACTCATAACTGGTATCCCTGGCAAATGTATAGTCAGGGCTTTAATTAAATCTCGTGGTAATAATGATATACCTCTCGGGCTCGGTGCCTCGGCTAGGCAGCCCTTCGCCGTTATCCGGCAGCTTTGGAAACATATCCCCCAGGGCTCGAGCAGTCCTCGTTCACGTTTGCACTTGGAGGGGGTACACACACAGACTAAAACCGCCCCGCTTGGGGTGCGGTGGGGTGGGCATCGCATTATCTGTTGGGAAGCTGTGCTGTAATCCGGTTGAATGATACCGGTAATAGTGCAGAATGTAGGTAATCTGAGCCCAGCAGGAAGAAATGTGGGCTGGAAGCCACAAAGAAACTAATCTCCAGGCATTGTAATGCATTTCCTATTACAAAGGAACCCATTTTCAACCAATGTTGACATCCTGTTCCTCCTAATGGGCTGTCCCCTGTGACTTCCCTCATTCTTTTAAAATGCCTGAATACCTCCATTGTTAGCTGCACAACAGTTGGAGAATAATTTAATAGACCTTTGCAGTCTGCTGGTCTGTATAAAAGGCATTCAGTGACATATTGCAGGATTTCCATGCTGGGGCAAGGGGACTAAGAATTTAAAGCAAATCTCCAAGGGAAAGAGTGTCTTTTAAAACTGACTTCTAAAACAGTGTCATGCGGCGTATCCTGCTCCCTTTGTCTCCTTCTTAGTTTTCTCAGCTCTTGGACTCCTGTACATATGCTTAGGGGGGTGGATTCGCCTCCCGTCCTGGTTTTAAGCCGGTGAAGTTAACTCTTGCCTTGCCTTGCCGGTCACTGAGAGCAGAATTGCCCTTTCTTCCTGCCCGATACTAATCTTGTTTGTGCTGTGAGATCAGTTACCAACCCTCTGTCTTATGTGTCCTTCTCTGCCTCTTTGTCTCCGCGCAGATGAAGCACGGGGGAAGAACTGCGGCGTCCTGGTGCACTGCTTAGCAGGGATCAGTCGCTCGGTCACGGTGACGGTGGCCTACCTCATGCAGAAGCTCAATTTGTCCATGAATGATGCCTATGACATCGTCAAGATGAAGAAGTCCAACATTTCTCCCAACTTCAACTTCATGGGTCAGCTGCTGGACTTTGAGCGGACCCTGGGGCTGAGCAGCCCCTGTGACAATCGTGTGCCCAACCAGCAGCTCTACTTCACCACCCCTTCCAACCAGAACGTCTTCCAGGTGGACTCCCTGCAGTCCACGTGAGCGCCCGCGGCCTCCCTTCTCCTGTCCGTCTCATGGGATCATTCCTCACTGTTTTCTCTTCGGCAGTGGTCAAGAAGACACAGCTTTCTCTTTTTCTGGCCTGCGGTACCAGACAGCGGCTGCCAGCGCAGGCCAGGAAAGGTTACGCGGTATGGAGCGGGCGGCTGCGACGGGAGGGACAGCACTGAGCTCTCCGGGATGCCCGCGGCAGGCTCGTGGGCGCTCACTGCCTCCCGGCGGGGCAGGGTGAGGCTGGATGGGGCAGAGCACATGCTCCCTGGGGACCGGAGCTGCCCCGCTCCCCTCTGCGCTTTTGGATCTGCGGCGTACACCTCTGTCTTCAGTGAAGACTGGTTATTTTGTTTGTTGGTTGGTTGGTTTTGATTTAGAGGAGCCAAAGAAAGAGATTTCAGCTTAGTGTATTTGGAGTACTTGTTTGCCAGGAGCTCAGTAGTATTCTACTTGATCAATGTAAATATTTAATCTTGAGTCGATTTGCGATTTTTTTTTTTTTTTTTGAATTCACATGTATTCAAGAGATCAATCCAAGGGACATCTATGTTTTTGTTCTCTTCATAAACTCTGCTTTATCTGTTTGTTCTTTTTTTTTTTAATGATTATTATTGCAAAGAATATATTTGCAGCATGCTTAATTTTGTGGTTCAACTGAAGCAAGCTTTCCATGGGGGAGAAATGGCAATGGTGAGAAGTTTGTGAGCAAGTACAGTCTCTTCTTTCATATATTTTTCTTTCCCTTGTGGTGTTTCTTTTTTTTTTTTCTCACACTCTTGATGTAGTTTCCACATGATATATATATTTTTAAAATTAAATTAATTTTTTTGCCTTACCTTTTGTAAATAGATCATCTGGGAGGAGATCTGTCTTTGAATGCGAAAGATTTTTGATCACTTTTTAAAACTTTCAGATGTGCTAAAACAGTGCATTACCTCTGTACAAATTCTTCAGGGAGCTTCACCTCAAATGCAATATTTTGCGTCTTTTTATTTCTTTCTTTTTTTTGTATAAAACTGGAAGTATGTGCGAACATTTGTACCTGTGTGTACGCACAGTGAACCTGCACACGGTTGCCAATAAGGGAGAGTAATTCACGGTGTAAAAGTTTTAAGATGGAATTTATTATAAGAATGTAAAACCTTAAATTATTAATAAATAAATAACTATTTTTGGCTATTGAGAACCCGCCTCATTTATTCCCCCTTTCCCCTCTGTGTGGGTGTGGTTAATGGCACATACACATATGGTTCTGTTTAAAGGTAATGATTGTTTTCAACAGCTTTTGTACAGTCCCTGAGACAATAAAGCCTTGCTTTCCCCTTTGGTCCACTGCTGCTTAAATGAATAAACTGCGCACATGCGGGGCTCTTGTCTTTGGTGAAGGGAAGACTTTGAAGGCCTTCAGGTTAATCACAAAATATTCCAACATCCCTTCACAACCCCAGGGATGCACCTAACCCTGGGGCATAAGGATCTCTTATTTATTTATTTATTTATTTATTTATTTTTAGATCAAGGAGTTGCTGCTTTCTGGGCTTATTTACAAGTGTTGGCCACTCTATTACAGATGACAGGAGATGGGATTGTGCTCTCCTTACCTGTCCGGCAGGAACTCATTTCCCAGAAACCCATAAACACTGCAGCCAGTGAAAGATTTTCTGTCACTGCTCAGCCACACTGCAATTTAGCACGTGCAGCCAAGGAGGAAAAGTCTCTACGTACCCGTAGTACCCATAGTCACCTCACATCCTCTTTGGACCCTTCAAACAGCCCCGTCTCTGCAGGAGGGAAAAGGGGGATTCTTGCGATTGCAAAACTTCCTGCTGCAATGTACTAACATCCTTCCAAAGGAGAAGTGGCCCGCAGTAGGGTGGTGCCAAAACCCATGTGCAGTGCAGGGGAGGTGGACAACTCCTCCAGCTTGGGCTGTCAGCTAGGGTTCTGCACAGCTCCTGGCAGCCGGAGCACATTTCATGTAATTTTAGCAACTGCAAGTGTGTGAAATGAAAAGCAAACAAAACATGGGAAAAAAGTGAGTCAGTGTCTCATGCAGTAGTGGCCTAGATTGAGTGCATAAACTGTGAAAGTAGAAGTGGGTTGCAGTTAAACTTGGCTTGTGCTAATCCAGTTTTGAACGGTTTCCGCTCTTGGCATTCCCTGTGCTGCTCTGTTCAAAGTGGAGATTTGCAAGCAGCTCTAGCAATTTCCTGTCCAGCTGCAGCTCAAGTGACTTTTTTTTTTTTTTTTTTAATATGGTCTGCGGATAATTTTAGCCAGTTTCCTCTTTGTGGATTATTAATCTGCTTTCCTTGTAGAAACCTACATAGCTGCGTCCCTACTGTTCTGCTGAAGTCAACAGATGGCCTCCCCGCCACTTCCTCTCGTTTCACTGCGGGTTTGTTGTCAGGCCACTTCTGAAATTAATAGTGTTTTCTGGCCGGCTGCCACAGGCCATTACCACAAAGGGGAAGTAACACATCTGAATAGCAGGAAGCCAGGCAGGGTCACAGTGTGAACTGAACCTGTTGAGCGCAGTCAGGCCTCTCCCATTCAGCAAGTGTAGGGCTCCCCTTCCCTCCCCCTTTTGATCTGCGTTGCGTATAGAAACAGCTCACTGGTAGTGCCTCAGCTGTTTGCGCTGGGCAAATATTTCCGGCTAAATGAATTGCGAATGTTAATCATGCCTAGGTAGCCGTTAAGGTGAGGAGGTAAGCAGCGGTGTGTGATGAGGTAGCCTAGGGGAGGGCCTTCGCTTTCTTTGCAAACTGCTTTGAAAAGTTAGTGCTCACAAGGGCTTCCTGCTTCCTTCCTGCTTCACCGAATGACTAACACCAAGGGGTAGTTCTGCAATTCATCATTTTTCAGGACAAGCAAGCAAAGAAGGCCAGATTTGCTCTCACACACCCTACAGCAGAGTCAAGCAGAAAACTCGTTCCAGCCATAGTTTGTCCTCAAACAAGCCCTGAAGCAGGGTTGTTGGTCAGAAACTGTGGCTGAATGTGCACTGGGACTGCACGAGAATAACTGGGTGCAGGCAAACCCAAACCACAACTGGAGCAGATCCCCAAACTGGTTAAACCTCTGATTTATTATTATTATTATTGTTGTTGTTGTTGTTATTATTATTATTATTATTTTATTAATTTCACTTGCTTATGTGCCAGCTCTTAATTACAAATGGTTTGGAAGAAAAAGAGGCAAGGGGCTCTCCCCAGCAACATTCACCTCTCCTACATGCGCTCGTGCCCCGGTAGCTGTGCCCCAGCAGTGTGAAGGCAATGGAACATGCTACGCGAGTCCTCGCTGGCTTTTCTGAGGCTGGGATCTGTTTGCCCCTGCAGCCCCCCCAGCACTTGTTTCCAAATTACTCGCATCCTCTCTCCCCTCCCTTGTTCCAGTCCTCGTTGGGATGGGGCAGAGGTCTTGGACTTCTGGGGCGTTTGGCAGCTATTGCAGTTCCTCAGCTGGTAAAGTAATTTATAAAGGGAAGAATAAATCCTTTGTGCCTGTAGGGACAGGCCCAATGTGTGTAAGGAAGAGGGGGGGAATATCCCTGCGTTGTAGCTAAAAAATCACAACCTGCTTCATATTATAACGTAGGAGTGTGAGATACTGAATTACTTCAGAAGCTATGGGGATATCAGGAAGGAAACCTATACCACCAGGAGTGAATCCCGCAAGACCAGAACTTTCTCACATAACCCATCTGTGTCTTTAACACAAAGGGTGAAATTATGTCCTGTGGCATCAACATCCCCTTTGCTCCTGTAAGGTCAAGGTTCCCCTCAGTGCTTGGGTGCACATTAGCGCTTAGCTTTCCACTTTCTGTGCAATAACGTAGCGTGGCTCATAGTGCAGGTTCCTCTTCTCACATTTCGTCTTTCCCACTCACAGCCTTTCAGACCACTTGACAGCCACCTTCAAAATGTCTTCCATCTCCTTCTGGTTTTGTTGTTATTGTATTCATCATCTTCTCTTTCCCTGTTCTCTTAACTGTCCTTTCTCAGTCCTGCTGTTCCCCTGTACCTTCTGTTCTTCCACAGGCCTTATGCTAAACTCTGTGGTCTCCTTTATTACTTCTCTTTCATTTTCTTACCCTTCCCCTGTTACACTTTTCCTGTTTTCCTCATATTTCCTAAATCAACTCAACTTTGTCCCAGCTTTAAGCCTCCCTTATCCTCTTTGTTTTGTCAGTGAAAAGGAGAATGACAGGACGAGTCTCATAGACCAGGTCAATTTTAGTGAGCTACAGGAAAGGTGTATATAAGCAGAAGAGGTAAGAAAAGGCCCCAGTTGTCCTCTTATTAGCTCCTAGAAGATGAACTTATTCCCCACCACTACTCCCTGTCTCTGTGTAGATTAGGCTCCGTATGGCTTCCCAAAGGGTCAGGAAGGATGGAAAGCAGGGAGAGACCAAGCATGTGGCCACCAAAGGTGGCTGTACTGGCAAAATCAAAGCTGGATGTAATGGTTGTGTATATGGAGAGTGTTGCTTCAGCTTCTTTTGCATTCTGAAAAGCTTATCCAAAAAATGTTCCCTATTGAGGAGTGTGATGACACTTCATTCAGAACTCTGGGAAAAACAGCTGCACTAGAACACTTAAGTGAGGTTGCAGCCTAGACCCTCTCACCACACCACTGTAAACCAGTAAAAGCTTTGCCTGGGTGAAGGTGGCAGGACAAATTCCTAATCCCAGTTTGATATCCCATTAGGCCTTGGGTGTACAGCACAGATGTGTTGGACATGGTGTGTGTGTGCTCAGCCTCGTTCAGTTACCACAGGAGCACAAGGATGGGGCCAGACCCCATCACACAGCAGTAACTCCCAGACTGCAGTGAGCTGCTGAGTACAGACGAGGTGGCTGAGTCTGCTCCAAGTACCTCACAGCCCCAGGGAAATGCCCACTGGTGTTTTCTCATGGCACGTGGGGTCACTGGGGTACAGGGACCCTGCCCTTTCCTACCCCAAGAGGCAGAAAGGGGTGGTGCTGCATCATGTTTCTCCTTCCTTCCGTGCTAAATCTGAGAGATAAGCATTGGCTGTACTTAGCAGATAGAACAGGCAGAAAGCTGGTATAGGAGGTGCTGTCTTTCAAGTAAAGTGCTTGTCTCTGTAAGGAAAGGAAAAAAAAAAAAAACACTTGTTAGCTGCTTTCTGTTATTTGTTATCGTAGGAATCTGCAAGTGGTGAGGGAATTTTGGTGCACTCGCAGCCATAGCTTTCCCTCATAAGGCAAAGATGAAGGATGTTGACTTAGCGCAAACACAAGGAGATGATTATCAGATGGAAAGTGGGGGTATGGAGTCTGTTTAGGAAATCTCTCTTAATGACAGAAGTTGCATTCAGGACTATATTTGAGAGATGCAACAGAAAGTGCACCCTGCTCTACTTCACAGCTTTGATCCCCAGGACGCAGGAAGCGCGCAGCAATGCTGGCACTCTCCCATCTCCGGGCTGTTCCAGCACTGCAGATACCAGTGACAGAAAATGGTACTACGTGGGAGGTCTGTTTACCATAATGTGGAGGCCATGGTGAAGCACTCTGCTCATTTTGCCAGAGGCACAAGTGTTCTGGAAAGTCCTGCTGCCGAGGTCTTCCGTCTTTCCAAATGGGCATTGTCCTCGCATAACTCTGAGACTTCCATTTTAATTAATTTCTCTGTTTTTCTGTTAAAGCCGTGTTTTGGGGCATCATGGAAGTCTCTTTTTTCGTTCTGTTTCCTGCCAATCTCAACTCTGCAGGAAATAAATTCCCATCTGAAAGTGAAGCCATCTGAAAAACAGATTGATGGCTGACACTTGCCTTACTCAGGGCAAAAGTTCGCTGTAGTTTAAAGGCAGTGTTTTTTTCCCTTTGCTGGGAAACGATGTCCTTACAAAAACAGACTGAAAGCAGACTGGAATATGTAGTATTTGTGAAAACACATTAGCTGTTCAGTTGATGGGTTGAACAGTCCAGCGGTGTAAATCAGCATAGCAGCAGAGACTCTGACACCGACAGGTGGTCGTAACAACCTCAATCCCCTTGATGATGCTATCTGCACCTATATAGAGGCCATTATGGACACTGCTGATCTCTGTAGATCCTTCTTTTCCCCCTGCATACAGTAATATTCTAGGTTTCTGAACAAGACAGAACTAGAAAGTTAAAATATCTCAGAGTAGCGAGAGACAACTTTTCTCATTTTTTAAAATGATACTTCAGTGTCCTGGGGACCTATGGACACATTAAAAAAGTTCAACATCAGTGACAGTTCAGCTGTTGCTTGACTGATGAGGATTTCCTGTGCTATCAGTGATCTAAATTGCATTTGCTGTGTCAGTATTTCTATCACATTCATTTGTTTGAGGGGTTTCTAGGCCAACCCTGCCCACTGTGAAGAAATGTAGCTCGACACCCCTCATCCAGGCTGAAATTCAGCCCATGCTAGGAGTTGATACTCCATTTAACTGTTAGGTAATTGGGTAACACGCAGACTCTGTACAGGATGTTTTTGTTATAAATACAGACAAAATGTGTCTGATTTCTGGGAATGCAAAACAGGAACAATAAATTAGTCGTCACACATACCTTTACAATCCCTCACCCCCGTTTTGGTTTTAATTGACATTTTGCAGGCTACTGTACATGAAAAAAACTTTTTTTATTTGCAAATTATTGTCAGAGCAGGCAGTGATGTCTATTATTAAGGTGGACTGATGCTTCCTCTTGTAAGAGGACTTTCTTTTCAGATGTTTACAACTTTGCTAGACTTTGTTTGGACTCAAATATAAATGCCTCAGGCTGATCTGTAAAGATAAAAAGAAATGAATATCCCTCTGAAAATGTCATCTGAAAAGTCTTGGCCCATTTTTCTAAAGAAGATGCCTCTTTCTTTCTTTCTTTGTCTGTCTGTCTGTCTGTCTGTCTGTCTACAACAAAATCTGTTTCTGTTTCCTTGAACAGATGGGTGCCTGGAGGAAGGGACAAGAGATCTGGCAGGGTGTGTGGGGAACGAGCCTGCCACCGCCCCCCTGGAAAACTCTCCTTGCCCAAGGTCTGAGCACTTGGAAAATGGCAATTTGCACGTGCCAAGTAACTGTATCTTGAACTTTCTTTGCAAGTTAGCAGCAATAAAAAGCAGCTGAGCAGACTCCTGGTGTTGAGTAGCCTGAAGAAATGCCAGCCCCAGAAGTGAGGGCAGAGGCTTCCCTCTTGCTGGGGACTATGCCTGGCAGCTCCTCTGGCCATGCAGTGCTTCAGGAGGAGCTGTGTGGTTTCTGTACCTCAGCAGTACTGATCACAGCTAGCTGGAGTGTCCTGCACTGTGCAGTATAAATGTTCCTTACACCCCATTTCCCAGGGCAAAGCGTGGCTGAAATCAGCGATCTGTGAACATGTTTGAGCTTAGAGAGAGAGAGAATGCACATCAGGTGGCAGAAATGGGGTATCTTGGAGACTGCTGCTGGAAAGGCAAGAGGTGAGAAAATGGTAGTTTCAGGGGTCCATTGGCAGCTGAACTGTACACTTGGAGGTGTCTCTGGTGGCAGCTAGGTGTGCAAGTTCTCCTGTAGCCTTCAAAGTGCTTGGCATCACAACCTTAATAGTATTCTTCTAATAGAGTTTTTGCTTCATGCAGCAATACATATTTCAACCTCTCCAATGAGGTCTAAACGAATGGCATTCCTATGGCTTTACACAAGAGTAGCTGAGATCACACTTGAGCCCTCAGTTTGTTACTAGAGCATTAAGGTTTTGAAACACCCTGTCAATTGAAGTGGAATAAAATTAACAGGATTCTCATTTTTTATGCTTCAAAGTGTATGCAAGCTTCCTTTGGAAGGGATTTTAATCATCAGATATGTTTATACAGTACCTTGGTTAATGAAAGCTGGTTAGAGCTGTGGGTCATTACTGTGATGTTAATAATAAAGATGATAATTAACTGAGGTCAAAAGAAAATTTCCCTTTTACCAAGTCCCACACAGCCAGGTACAGTGTGTAGCTCAACTTAAATAACATGCATGTTGCTATGTTCCAGAATGACTGTTCTTATGTACATCCTTGGATTGCTGAGTCTTATTACAGAGTTCAATGAGCTTATTGCTGTCAATAAAGTTATTAACATGCTTAGCTGTTGGCAAAATCAGGCACTGGGGCATTCTTTTGGCTGTGAAAACACATTGCAGAGTGCAGGCTGCATAATAATCCATAATATCAGCTAATGATTGAAGAAGCCAGGAATCTTTGGACAGGGCAATATCACACACCACTGGAATTTTCTGAATTAACTAGTGAACTAAATGCCCTTGTGTTTTGGCTGCTCAGCATAGGGGAGGAGGAAGCAGCTTGCTTGGGAGGTGCAGAGCCCTCACACCCTGGGGATCTGGTCCTGGAAAGGATCATCAGACAGGGAACTTGGACAAGTCGGTCCCAAATCCTGAGTCATTTTGGAGAAGCCCATCTTACCCTTTCGTTTCTAAAAGTATCACAGACAGAGCTCATAGTTCATGTCGGTGCAGCACTATAAATGGAGTCCCTGAAATAATAAAGTAATGAAGTAATAAGGTGATGAATCAGGCCCAGGAACTGTGCGTGTGAGTGCCATTATTGGGGAAAAAAAATAAAAATGGAAGAACAGACTTTCTAATGTATTCTTGTAAATGTGAGCTACTGTTATTTCAGAAATGTAGAAAGAACCTGCATTACTCCAAGGTGAAAGCCAAATGATTCTGTTCCATGTGCCTCCTTCCTACAGTTATGATGAGGATTGATTCATTCCCTGTAGAAGTTTCTAACTGCTTTTGTATTTTGGGTGTCTGCCTAAAAGTCACAATTGTTGTCAGGCAGGTCTTTGATCTGCTGGTAATCACAGACCTGGCTAAATACAGTGGGTTTGGTTCTTTCATACTCAGTACCAGAGCATTTAATAAATGCTCTTTTATACAGTGATGGTAGGAAGCAGACATGGGTTATGGCCCAAGGCAAGGAGTGCGTGACAAAGCTTGAGCAGTACTAAACTGCTTGGTCTGTGCATGCAAAAACAAGAATATGATGGGCAAGCTGTTGTTTGCACAGAAAAAAAAAAAAAAGTCACCAGACTAAAAGGGAAGCAGTCACAGTTGTTGCATTGAGATAGAAGGGAGGGCAAGGGTGTAGGGGTGCAGGGTACTGACTAATGCAAGGCCAGGCAGTCAGATGATCAGATGCCTCTGATAAGGCAGCCTGTCCCCTTCTCTTCTCCTTCTGTTGTGGCCCCTTGTTTCTTCCTCTGCTATCAAAAGCAATCGCCGGTCTGCAAAGCTCAGCAAAACTTATCTTTTTTTTTTTTTTTCCTCTTTTTCTTTTTTCTTTTTTTCTGGTGACCTGTCCCTGATGTAGCACACTGTGAGGTCAGAAAAGCATCAGACACAATGTAATGCTGGGAATAGGAAAATGCAATTAGTGGCAATAGGGGGATTGACAGAACTGAATCTTTGGGCATTAGCTTGATCTCAGATTGGCTTAGCTATAAAATCCAACTATGCCCTCAGTGTCTGGGTGTAGAATTAATTGGAAAGACAGGCTGGGGAGTTTCTGAGCAAGCAAACTGCCTCCTGATGTCTGCTTCTGTTGGGTTCAAGGAAAAAAAATCTTCAAGAATTAAAATGGGATAGTACCTGAGGGCACACCAGGCTCATACATTTGACTTCTGTCTTAAAGGACAGGCACAAATACAGGCAAATGGATGGAGAGCAGCCCTGAGGAGAAGGACTTGGGGGTGTTGGCTGACAAGAAGCTCAACATGAGCAAGCAATGTGCGCTTGCAGCTCAGAAAGTCAACTGTATCCTGGCTGCATCAAAAGCAGCGTGGCCAGCAGGGCGAGGGAGGTGATTGTCACCTCTGCTCTGCTTCTGAGACCCCACCTGGAGTGCTGTGTTCAGCTCTGGGGCCCCAGCACAAGAAGGACATAGACCTGCTAGAGCAAATCCAGAGGAGGGGCACAAGGATGATCAGAGGGGCTGGAGCACCTCTCCTATGGGAACAGGCTGAGGGAGTTGGGGTTGTTCAGCCTGGAGAAGAGAAGGCTTCAGGGAGACCTTATAGCAACCTTCCAGTACATAAAGGGGGCCTGCAGGAAAACAGGGGAGGGACTCTGTGTCAGGGAGTGTAGTGATGGGACAAGGAGTAATGGCTTTAAACTAAAAAAGGGTAGGTTTAAATTAGATATAAGGAAGAAATTCTTTACTCTGAGGGTGGCGAGGCACTGGCACAGGCTGCCCAGAGAAGCTGTGGATGCCCCATCCTTGGAGGTGTCCAAGGCCAGGCTGGATGGTGCTTTGGGCAACCTGGTCTGGTGGGAGGTGTCCCTGCCCATGGCAGGGGGTTGGAATTAGATGGCCTTTAAGGTCCTTTCCAACTCAAACCTTTCTGTGATTCTATGAAGCCAGCAAGACCCCCAAACTGGCTTGGCAACATGGGTAATTCTCACATGAAAAATGACAAGTTACTTACAGAAGGTGATCAGTATTTTATGTGGCATCATCATTTTCTGTCTGATTTTTCTTCCCTTTCTGTACAAACCTTTGTGTAATAGCCACAATGTGCTTGTAAATTGGGTTCTAAAAATAAAAATAAAACGTCCTAACTGAAGAATCATTGTGTGGTGTTTTGATGGGCAGTTCTCACTGGTAAAAGCAAAAAGCCATTTTGCAGAGCAAAACCAGAAAAGAGCATGGATAGGGGCATTTGAATCAGGAGACAGGTTTGCATTTCATTCTGAGAGTATCTGACTAAAGACCGTTTGTCATATTCACACAAATAAAGAGCTCTTATATGATACAGCTACACTGGTTAGTTTAACCTGTGAGGAGTTTTAACTAGATTTTTTGTTGCTGCTAGTGTAGCAGACAGCAGTTATTTCTAACTTGATCCTTGAAGAAACATACCCCAATGTCTATTGTACCATGGACATTACTCCTGTCCTAGACTGAGGAAAAAAACACGCCCTTCACTTTGGTGGAATTTAGCATTGTTTTGCTATCTATCTAGGGATATTCACATGGCCATAATTAGCATAAAAATGCACTTGTCATTTTCTATCTCTATGTCAGAAGAATGTTTCAGAGGAAAAAAAAATAGCTTTGTGCCCATGATTAGTCATCACCAATAATTTATTTTACTCTAGTATATTAAAAGAAAATATATTCAAAACCTACCCATCAAGGAAGAAATCTGTGACTGATGAGACCTGTTTCATTTAGTTCATGTATGGAAAAAGCTTTCATAAAGGTGATGCCAGCCTCAGGTTCCTAGAAACCCTGGGAAATGCCAACAAAATGGCAAGCAATTAAACAAGCCTGGCTATTGCTTTTTTTTTTCTTTTTTTCTCCCCCCCCCCCCCCCCCCCCCCCCTTTTTTTTTTTTCCCAGACAGTATAGAAAATCTCCTGTTCACAGCCCAGGCAGGGCTCTTAAATGCCAGTTCCTTGGAAGGGAGCTGTGGAGCTGGAGATATCTTTTCCTGTGCTGTCAAACATCCCACCACAGAGCTGAGAATCGTTGGTCTTTTACAAAACTGCTTTCCAGCCACCACAGTACCTGTGCCAGCTACTCCAAGACCCTCCAGCTTTGCAGAGGACCCATGAGAGGACCCTTCTGGTACCCTTTCTGGACCCTTTCCCTCTGCTTGGGAGCAGAAAGCCATATCTGCCTGACTGTGCTTGGCTGAATCCAGCTGGCAAATGCAACGCATTAAACGCATCTTTGCCCTGAGAACTGAACTGCAATGTAAGTCCGCTGCTGTGTTAGTTGCCACCACGTAGTGAGGATTTCTAGAGATACCGCTGGCCTGCTCAAGCCCAAGCATTTCTGTCCATTTCCTGAAAGCTCAGGAGGTGGCCAGGGTGCCATGGCAGAGCTCAGCAGGACCTGGCATGTGAAATAGCTGCCCTCAACGTTTCTGCCCCTCTGCTCCCATGTAGAGACTCAACACCTACCTGCAGCAGCAGCCAAGGGCCTGCTCCCAGCGGTGGGGAGAACAAAGTGCCGCTGATGCTGCCAGAGCTGTCAGCTCTGATACCAGCGAGGCGGTGCTAGAATATTTGTTATCCTTGACAGCAGCGAGTGGAATTAATTTTGGACTGACTCCCTGCTGGGGAATGAGGGCTGCCCCGGCCTGTGATGGATTTCCAGGCACAATGTGTGATCTTATTTTGAACATTGACAAATTTTCAGTGTTTAGGCTCTGATCTCTTGAAAAACCGTAATCTCACCTCAACCTGTGCTACATGCAAGCAGCAGAGGCACAAAACACAGCCCCATGCTATATGCAGGACACTTCTGGCGTATGCTTCCTCCACTGCATGTGGGACTCTGGACTTGTTTGCCCTTCCAGCCACACTGCAAGTCCCTTTTGCTCCCAGGACTCTTAATTCAAGGGAGGCCACCTCTCCATTTCTAATGAATTTTGTGCTGGGGCTTTGGTGAGAGACAAAGATTTAAGACAGATTATTTAATTCAGTAAACTGTACAGCTTTAGGAAACGGGATGGCCCAAATACAAGGTGCCATCAAAAACAGGATCTTTTACTTTTGTCTTACTGAATGAAAAGGCTAAAAATACATTCCCAAATGAAAGCAAGTCAATAGATTCTTTATTGCTAGCCATGCTTTCTCCTTTTGAAAGAAAGGTCCTTGCCTTCTTTCACGTCTTGCATTCAGTGAGTTTCCAGAGCCAAAGCAGTCAATTCTGCATTATCTCAGTAGGACAGTTTTAATTTTAACACTATCTGCCCTGATCTCTCTTTGTCCAGTTAACATTTCCTTGACCTGGAGTTCAACTCCTTTTACAAAGTAACCTCGGGCTTTGATGGCAGTAATTCTACCTTCACCCCAACTGATTCTGAATACATAACCTCCAGGCCCAAAAGAGAAGATTAGCAGACTTTACCCTAATTACTTGTTATTGTGTGGTTGTTAAAAAAGATTTTGGCTCCAGAAAATGAGGCTGTAGCCAGACAGAAGTTAGCCTGGGGTTCAAAAGTCTAGCAATCTTTGGCTCCACAGGCCTATAAAAGCAAAGTGTTGACTGAATGCAAACAGCCTGCATTGAGAGAGGCCCGTCGGAGGCAGTGACAGCAGGCCATCCGTCATGGGAAGCAGTGGGGGGCAGAGGAGTCCCTCTAATGGCTCCTCGCTGGCCTGTTAATGGATAGCTCCATTTGATTTCTCCCTCAGTGGGAATGCCAGACGTTGTGATGGCTGCAGCACGCAGAGCTTTGAGTGTGCGTTCTGTGCTTGGGATTTTGGAAGGGGTGAGCCAGGTCTGATGCACAGCTGGAAAACCTGCCCCCCACCCCCAGCCCTGGTGCACAAGATGCCTGTGACATACCAATCTGCCACTTCTCTAGCTGCTTATTTTAGGCTGGTGTAATGAGCACCTATCAACAATTAATGATGGCTGTTGCATCGGGGAAGGATCAGGAGTCCCTTTGGTGAAGTGAGAAGCAGTCAGTCAACTCCTCACCTTCAAGCATTAAATGTCGTGAGAGGTCAAAAGGTTCTGTGAGGAATGCAAAGTTTGGAATATTTTTAATTAAGCTACATCCTTTGAAATTCTTTCAAGTCAATCTTCAAACAAATCAGGTCTTAAATCAACACCCTTTAAAAACACATACACCTCTGTTAAGTGCCTTCATTCAGACTCTACTGGGTATCACAGAAAGCAGTTAATTTATTTTTATGTGAGTCATTGAAAACCTCCACTTATTTTTCATGTTCATTCACTATAGGATATATTAATATTCCTTTTCCCTGAATAATTCCCAAATAATTCCAAATTACCCAAATAATTCCTTATCCTATGTAAAGTTTGTGTGTTTGTGTTTGAATGGGTTTACTATCTGTATTTACCAACGTTTTGAATATAAAGGTCACAACAAGAGTTTGGAATATCAATGCTTTTGTTAACATAAACTATGTCTACTCCTTTTTTTTTTTTTTGTAATCTATTTTTATGAAATGCCTGTCTGTTAAAGAGTTACTGATTGGGGGATATTTTCATCATCCTATAAATAGAAGCTGCAGTTGACATACAAATAACTGTACTCGTCACTGAAGTTTAAGGGCCTCTTGGAAAGTTTTCCTTGCATGAAAAGATACAGCAGCTGGCTAAATTCTACAACAAATTATGCAAAACAACAAAATCAAACTTGACCCAAACATTTAAAAAACACTAACTACTGTTAAGCAGATTTGGTTTTAAAAGTGTTTTTTTTTTTTTTTTTTTTACTGTTAAGCTGTTTCGGTTTCCATCCTGGCTGTCATTTTCAGATCTGTACATTTTCTGTGTTATTTTTGTGACCTGCACACATGGGATTCAAGAGACTCTGTTAACAAAGACCTTTGATCCCCGGATTAACTCTTCTAACACTCTTCTTAAGCAACTAGGAAAATAAAATTATTACCTCTTTATCTATTTTGAGAGAATACTTTAAGCGGCCTCTGAAGAGAAAGACTGGAGGAACTTCGTGAGCCTCCCGAGTGAAAGTTGCTGGCAAGGGGTCGCACCTATCAGTGTGAATAGTTCAAATTCCAGCCCTAAGCCCAAAGTGAGCCCAGCAAAGTCGTTCAGTTGGGAGCTCTGGTATCTGCCCTGGCTTCTCTGCGGCTATGTCTGTGATATGAAGGCAGCTGCCCTGGGGTAGACTCTGACCTCTGGCCAAGTGGTGCAAGAGGATTCCTGTCCACATTGCTCAGGAGCAGCTCTTGTTGAGGTAGCGTGGCACGACATGGGATAGAGCTTGGCACAGGTCTCATCTGGTCCCTAATGGCCCAGAGAGCCTATTATTATGCATTTGCAATTTCCAAATTCAAAGTAAGCATTGCCTGCTTGGGACATGCCATGACAGTACGTAGGGGATTTGAGGACACAAGGCCTACTGGAATAATATCAGACGACTGCCACGGGCTGAGGGAGTTAAACTTGCTGCAGTCCAAGTCCATTTTGCTTGTCTGGAGCAGAGCCTGGAGCAAACTATTCTATCAACTGTGTCTAGGCTTCCTCTCCAAGGAAACTAGTCATTTCACTTCAGAAGGGAGCCTGGGAGTGAGCTAGCATATATGCAGCATGAATGATGAGAGGATCAGATGCTGGCAGCAAACAGGAAGCTGAAGTATGTGACAGAAGAGACTTCTGTTGATCTTTGGTGGGGGCCTGCTTCTTCCATGGCAAGGACATCACTTATGCTTGAAAATAACTCACATTCACAACTTGAGGCAGAGAGTGTTCCCTTAATTTAAAGCCAGATACCCTGTTTTCAGCAGTGGAGTTGCTCACATGTGCCACGTATCCTGTTTCATGAGAAGCAGAACAAGGAAGCCCAACTTCCTATGGATTTTCATCTGACTTTCCCGTGGTAATCATAGTTTCTCTCAAAAGTCCATAAGACTTCCCCAGTCCCGTACATCTCCATTCTCCTCATGTCTGCTACACATCCTCAAATCAATCCTAATTTACTCTTGTTTCCTATAACTCTCTGTTTTTTCCTCTCCTCACCCTGTCCCTTACTGGGGGCTGAGGCAGTGCATTACTGCAGATGCTGTGACCCGTGTGCATGCTGATCAGGAAGCAGGCACACGCGTGGTGATTGTCCAGCTACAAGGTTGTGTGGAGCTCATATTGAAACATTTCTCTGAATGGATGAATTTACATCACTCACCTTCCTCTACCAATCTGTTGGTTTTTAGGAGACCTGTAGGAACTCCTCTCCATCAGAAATTCTCCCTTTCAGTCAGACATGACTGTCAACAGCTGTCAGATTTAGAAGATACCAGGGTAGGAGGTGAATGACAGACAAACTGAGATACAAATGGAAAGACAGCATGCATAGGAAAGCTCAAGTTCCTCAGGAAAAGAGGCTGAGGAGAAGGTGGCAATGAGATCACCTTGCAGCTCCGCTGGCAGCTGGCACAGAGAACATCACTGCCAAGCATGGCAAAGCTGCACTTCAAAGCTGGTGCCTGCCACTTTTTCTCAAAACGTAATGTGACCAGGGAGAGAAGGAATTTCCTCTAAATGTGATTTCTTTATGTCTTTTTTTCCAGGTTGGCGTATTCAATGTGAATGTTACTCCAGTGTCTGGGAGACACTAAAACCATGGTATCGCCAGAACCAGTGGGTAGAGTTCAAACAATTCAGCTGAGAGGCTTCTTGGGTATGTAACACTGCATCACTACAAATCATTTACCAGTTTAGCTTCACTTACACCTTCGATTCTTATGTCACCTAAGGTGAATTAACTAGTGATAATGCATATAAAGCAAAGCCATTTAGATACACACAGTGTAGATCTGTTCTCAATTACATGCAGTGCAAGACCTTTGAAGTCAGCAGGGTTCAAAATCTGACACAGAACATATCCAAAGGCACAGTCTCCAGAGACCTTTTGCATTTGCACTTTTGGTGAGTATTTTTGTGTAGACAAAGCTGTGATTTCATGCTTAGTTTTACTTTTGGACTTTACAGCTAAAGTGCGTGCCTAGACCAAGGGCTATATTTAGTAGGGAATGCTGATCCTAAAGCAGTAGCAAAATGTTCCTGAGGAGACTAAACTCAAAACTGTGATAGAAAACCTTGTTGTCAGAAAAAGCAGCTAACCTCAGCTTATGTCTTTAACCCTACATTTTTGCAGTGCATAGAGTTATACTTCTGTGCTCACTCACAGAGATGTTTTCTGAGAAAAAGGACTTGCAGGTCTCATCTGAGAACAGTAGTAGCTGTTCCATCATCTAAGTCCCTTGCAAGACACATGTCCCATGCTCAGAGAAACCTTAACTTATGACGATAGCATAAGGCCCTTCAGAATAGCAGTGCTGGCTTTCTTTTGAAAATATGGGGGTTTAGGAGATCAGTGTTTTTTGTGTTAACAGATTATACTTCTTTTCTAGAAGACATGGAGCCCGTCTCAGAATTTCAAACCCAACTCCCAGGAAAAGCCACCTTTTCTAACTGTTATGCCATTGCTCATCAAGGAGCCAGGACAAAAGTGTCTAAGTAATAGTGCTTTTGCAGAGGTCATGTCTAAGGGAAAGGCTGTCTGCTAGGACCGTGCAGCCATTCCTTCTCTTGCTCACCAGTTTTTAACTCTTTGCTTCATACTGGCCTCGCTTTAGCAAAGGGAGAGAAGTCTTCCTGGCTAATTGATGACCTGCCCATTCATGTAATCCCACTGTACAGGGGAGATATAGCTCTAATCTTGTGCAGGCAAAAGTAGAAACTACAACCTCTCGGCCATAATAATAAAAGGTAGGTTGCTTCTGTATGAATACTGCATAATGAAAAAATACAGATTCACCCTGTCCAGTGGTGACAGTCTAGGGATTTGAAGAGCAAAGATATTGTAAGATCTTTTTTTGCTTCTCTGTCTCAAAGACTTTAACCCTCAAAGAAAAAGTGATTTCCAACACAACTCTAATCTCAGTGTTTCTTATTGACTAACTCTAAATGAATGCCCCAGTTAGTAGGCTGTTCAGATTACCTGTCTGAGGTGCAAATAGTACTGGATCTTCAAGGGTCTGACAAAGACTCATGTTCCTAAAAGTAACTCACTTTATCTCATTTTTCTTATAGCTTTGATGCAGGTTCTTAAGCCTGAACAAAGGATATAAGCAGAAGCCACAGAGAGTATCTCCCCAGATAAACTTCTACACATGGCTTCTACAATGGCTTCTACAGGGCAAGAAGGCAAAGAGAGTAACTCAAAAGCATAGTCAGTCCACTCACTTGATAAATCAACGCAGCCCAAATCACTCATCAGATAGGAACATGAGGTCTATAAACAACAGCTCCTTGCCATGGACAAGTTAAATCAATGATAAAGATCTGAAACACATAGTGCGTCAGAGGTTTCCTTCTTTAAGCTCTCTTGTGTATTTGCCTGCCTCCATTCTTACATGGCCCCTTTTACAACAGAAACAGAATGCCTTTTTTTACAGGACAGCACAACCCTTTATTCAGACTGCCAAAATTAACGGGCTTGAGTGCCAAGAGTCCTTCTGTAGCCACATCTCTTCTATGCCGTAGGAAGTACTGATGGTGTTTTGTTTGTCATTTCAGCTGCACAGACTAGAAATATATGTGGCCTCACTCTGTACTTTCTATTCCAGGCAAGAATCCCATTGGCCTTTCACATGCAGGAACCCCTAGTAACCTCAGCTGATGTTTGCTGGGGTGAAAGAGGAGGGTTATTCAGTGGCTAAAGCAGTCACTTAGGCCTCAGGACATCTTGCTTGGGATCTCTTCACAGTATTTTTATACTTTTTTTTTTTTTCTTCAGTGAGTCATAAAATCTCTCAGGTCCCCATGAGTACAGTGCAAGTAACAACACTTCACACAACACCATGAAGGTTTTCGTGTGAAATTCCTTCGGCAAAGAGGAGAGTACTAACACAAGTAGATCATATAAAAATTACTGCTGGGATCTTAATCCTCTCAAGAACCTGCAACAGTTCTTGCTTTTACAATTAAACCACATAGATGCCTAGAAGAATTATAGATTTGAAGAGAAATCTTGGTGATATCAACACCTTTATTGAAAAACAAACAAACAAACATGTAAAACCTATTATCTCTGTGTTTTCTATCTGTGGAAAGCTATTTTAATGTTCCCAGAAAATAATCTTACGTTCAACTGTTACCTGGAATAGGTCAAATATATGAATTACCCTGCTTTTCTCCTCTGGGAATATTTATGCGTCAGACAGTGTAATGGGCTACATTTATGAAGGTAAATATGGGACGAAGGGGAAGGGAACGAGAAAATAATTTGTTCCTTCTCTTCAGTGCATGCATACTCTGTGGTGCCACAGCAAGCGAAAACATTCTGACAAAAGCTACATCCATCCTACCTCTGGCTCATGATCTGATTGCTAATGAGCTGTTGAACTTGCTACAACCAGTCATCAGCCTCCAGGGCTTGTGGAAAAACTACAGTTGGGCCCCTGAGTGACCCAGATTCACCTATCTACTCATCAAAAACACCCCAGGAGATTTTAAGTGAAGTGGAGAATGAAATCGATGTATGTAAAACTTTTTATTGGAAGTGATCCTCTTGTTTAGAGATGCAAATCTTTTACCATCTCAGGTGGCCATGTTATATTCTCTTTATAAGCTCATGAAAAGTATTGCCTCATACTTGTATAAGAAAAGCTTTTCCAGCTCATGACATCCTGCTGGTTACAAAACTTTTCTTAATTTCTGGGCTATGCTCACGCACAGTCAATTTATACTTGGACTTATACACCCTGCCGTCGTCCTCCAGCTCTAATATATTTTTTCTCTCCTTTTTTTTTTTTTTTTTTTTTTTTTACCTCTGAGGTGCAGCAAACATATCACCTCACAGTCCTTGTTTTGCTAGACAAATTAAGCACTTTCAGTTGCTTGTCATTATTTTGTTCACTATATTTCCTTCAGCTTGCATTCAGCTTTCTTAAACACAAGCAATCAGAGCCATACACAGAGAAGGTTTCACAAGTACAATGACATTAATAGTTTCTTATCTCTCCTGAAAAAGGGATTTATAAGGTTTGCACTTGCCTTTTTCACAGTCAAATCACACTGGTGGCTCATAATCATCCTGTGAGCAACTGATGTTCTCAGTTATTTCTCCCTTTCATTTTTTTTTCCCAAGCAGTGTGTTCTGGCAAATAATCTTTTTACAAATTGAAAGACTTTGCAATGATAATGTTGCATTTTGTGCCACTTCTTTTACTGTAGATCTTAAAGTTGTCCAGTTTTTCTTTTAAATTTGCCTGTTCCCACAATGTGATGGCAAATACTTTCAAGTAAAAATTGTCACCAGCTTTCATTAGCTCATTTCTATTCCCGTGCCAAATTCTCTGATAACAGTATTGAACAAGATGGGTGTCTTGGCTGATTTTTTAGAAACACCTTTCCTAGTCTTCCTCTAGCCAATATTTTCCCTTTTAAAAGCACTTGTCTTCTATTTGTTATTAGCCTACATTTTCAGTAAACATCTTTGTTGAATTAATAATTTCCCAGCTCCTCAAATATTTTATCCACCTTTCATTCATCCTGAAAGACAAATATCTTATCACAGAAAGATATCTGGATGGTAAAACCATGTGGAACTTTATTTGATTTCTTCATTTACTTTTACACTTCTAACTAATATTTATTTACAATGCTGTTTTTATACTGTTACACATATAGCAACAACAACAAAAACCAACAAACCCATGAACTCTTAATATTTCCTTCTGGACGAATGTGTTTCATCTAGAAACTGGAATCTGTTTTTGGCTCTCTTGGCTGGGAGACAGCACAAAACAGCAAGACAACCTTTTTCTTGCATTGATTTCCCCACATCTACTATAACCGGAAGACTTTATTTTATGTTCTATGTAAATGTCACCTTTAGAAATATATTTCTTTCAAAAAGGAGGACAATATCCTCTTCAGGTGTAATAATTAAACAGTACTGAAAAGATCTTATAATATGATACCTTGTTTGTTTTCTGCTTTGATCCATTGTGTCTCAGTGACACTTATTTTAGGTACTTATCATTAAGAATTTATGGGGTGTTCTTTTCGAGAGCCCTGATGGCAGTGAATGAGATATTTGTCTATATATTGGTGCTCACATTAGCTCTCATAATGCATTCTACTGCATTACCCTGTGGGGCCATGAATTACTCTGAGCTTTAAGACTACAGGAAAAAAAATTCCAGTTTCTAGATGTCTCTTTTACAAAATAGCTGTAAAATCCAGCCCTAGCAGAGCTTTGCACATAACTAAACAATGATCTGCTAATTGATCATTAGGGATCACTATAGTTCCCACTGAAATTAATGGAAAGATTCCCATCTATTTTGCTGAGAGCTGGGCTTTCTCCCTAGTGAGAAAGGAGATTAGATCAGGAATATTCATTGGAATTAATAGCAACTAAAACTGATCTAAAAATAATCTATAAGAAATGCTTATGCAAAAAGACTACATAGACTCACCTTTCTTTACAGGCACCATGTTTGATAAAAGTGTGCAGTAACAGCCTCTTCCTCTGGGGAGAATTTACTTTAACTAAAGGAAGATCTTATTATGAGGCTTCTAATTTCCCTGTTTACCATTCAAAAAGTGGATGTTCAGAGAATCAAACAAATAAAAATTAGATGTAACAAAAATTATCCACTGTCTGAATACTGTGTGTAAGCAAGGATGATGGTTCTTTCTTCACCATCACACCAGGATCTTGAGTTGTTACAATATGAATTAAAGAGATGAATCCTGACAGCAAGAGTCTGTAATATGTTTGTCTTCTGGGTTTTGTCACAAAGAGGGATTTGTACCACACATTCACCAGAAAGTTAAACAATCTAATCAGAAGTTTGTAGAACTGTCCAGTTTGCATAAGTCCACTGAAATTTAAAATAAACATTACGTATGTGGAAAGCAGAAGGAAGTAGAACATCCTTTAGAAGCCAGCTGTATGCTTACTGCCAGGCTTATAATGAAGGTGTTTGTTTTTAACTTGGTTGTCACTTGTGTTCTCATCTATTCAGTATTTTAAACATGTGATATAACTATTAACATAAAGGAGTTGTTTTATGTTTTCAGTATTTTCATGTTTAGGCACATTTGCATTTGTGGTCATTATCTCTTTCTTTAGCAATAATGGAGATGAGGAACTATAAAAAGAGCCAGCTGCTGTGAAATTTGGAAAGGCATGAAGATCAAGGACAAGTCATTCCAGCCAGGTGAATAGATGATGAACAGAAGCAAATGTGTAATAGTAGAAGATGCAAATATTTGATTTCAGATGAACCAAATGGTGAAGACATAAATATATTTAAAAATAATCTTATTTATATTCCTCATAAACTATAAAAATAATTTATCTTACATTGGATATTTCACCATATTTGATGCTCATACAGGACCATGTATGCCAATAAAATCCCACACCTGATATTCTTTGTAGAACAGAGGCCTGTGGGGAGGCTGTGGGCCGTTATCAGTTTTATTTACCCACAATGTGTAACTCCTGACTCAGAGAGCTTGTTTTACAAGTTTTCTGAGAACATATGGGGAGTGCCTGGGTGTGGGATTGCCACTCTGTCAGGAAAACAACCAAAATTAAATTTATAGCAAGGAGTGTTCAGAGCAGGTATCATGTGTGAATGAACATCCTGTATGGGCTGTGGGCCAGTTACATCCTTCTGATTTTGTTTGCTAAGGCACTATGGTTCAGTGTATGCATGTATTTATTTTGCATCTCTACGAACAGAAAGTGGAAGTCCAACCTAGCTGTCCTAGTCTGATAAGTAGTTCACTGGTTTGATAAGTCTGGCCAATTAATTTTTTCCACTGAGATACGTATATCTGCTTGGTGAAATTCCACCTGACAGCCCACTGCTGGTCACAGGTTAGGCTGGCAGGCTAAGGAGCAAAGCTTCTCTTTCTGAGGATGCTAGGATTCCACGGACCAAACTGGAAGAAAATCATAAAGGGCTGTAATGGACCCAAGTGTGTATGGCACAGACACCCAGTGCAGACTTTTCTGTGCATCCTAACAATGCTCGTGAAAACTGTGGCATCAACACCTGCACACTGCAAGAGGCCTGCTTGTCTGTGGGCCAGTCATGCTTGAACTGGGGGCACGAAAGTAGAAGCAGAGATACAGGGCTCAGGGTCTTTCTTCCCCCCATGTAAAGGAAGAGTTGAGGGTCAAGACATCAAGAAGTATGTAAGGGATAGACTGTAGGCACTGCTCTTCCACTTTGCTCCATGAAGAGGACAGTGAAAGATACTCCAAGTTCCTCCACCACCTGACTCTGGGACATGTAGGAGGTACGTGGACAGGACAAGAGGTACATGGTTTTAACTTCTAATGTCCCTGACACCGCAGGGAGGCACACAGAATATCCCATACAAAACCAGCCAGAATTTGCAGGCTGGCATTTTACATAAAGCAGTCCCACTACTGGGTAGAAACCTAAGATGAAGCCTGTGGAGGTTCAGGGCAGCTGTGTCCATCAGGAGGCTGGTGAAGTGCACAGCTAGGGAGTAGCTGTGTCAGCCACCTGCTTTACACCTCCTGGAATGAATCTGTCACTGCCCTAATGTTCACCTTTTGATTACAGAGCCTTTCAAGGTCTCAGATTTTTGACTAGTATTTTAATGAGTTTTAAAACTTGTAATAAACTGTTGGCATTATTGTGTCAATTGTATCATTTGGGTAAGAAGCTTAACTCAATGTCTGAAACTGAGTGCATTTGTTGAGTCTATTTTTAATCTTTAAACATGAAATCTAAATATATTTCTAGACAGTCAGAAAGGTGATTATCTCTGTTCTCTCCATCTAAGGCAATGTGCTTTCCTAATAATGTTATTTATAGCTACAGGCTGTTAAAGCATAGCAGAGACAGTCTGCCTACATATAATGTAAAATGGCTTGCTGGAGTAATTACACATTTTTCTTAAGCAATGTGGCAACAGAGAGATGGCTGAGTACTAAACAGGTGCTTGCCTGGCTGCTTACCTGCAGGTCCCAGAAACTCAGGTCAGGTCCAGATATGCTGGATCTGAAAGATCTCACTGTGTTGTGAGGTGCTGTGCTCTCCCTTCATGAATTTTTGCTCAATGACTCTGATGCACATCTTATAGCTCTAAGATTCCTGTGAGAGGGTAAGACACAAAGAGACCCCCACACTTCCCAGACTTTAAAGACATTTTAATAAATCCAAAAATGAGTTATACAGATGGCTGGAGGGTGATGCAGAGCACCACCACCTGTCTTACAATGGAGAGGCTGTGCTTGGAATATGAGTGTTTGTCCTCAAATCAAATACACTGCAGGTCTGCCTAAAGTGTTCCTGGATCCCTTTTAGAAATGGCCATTCTACTCCTTCTAGATAAATAAAGATGAGGATTTGACCTTAGGAAGGAGCTGTGGTCTATGAAAGAAGTTTTAATATCATATATGGTGAAGAGAAGAAACACTGGGAACCATGATCTACTCTTTGTAGCAATGTGAAAATTAGAGCATACCAAGTAAAATGGTCAGGTTTAACACACACAAAAAAAGAATTGTTTTCATGCAGCACATGCATACATAGCAGAACTCATTGCCACAGGATATTCTGGAAGCCAGAAATTTACGTGTGTTCAAAAAGGGATCAGACAAATTATTGCAAGAACATCTCTTGCCAACTATTTGGGATGCAACCTCTGTCTCAGGAAGTCTGTATGCTGACTGTCTGTCAGAGGCAGGTTGGATATCTCAGGGAAAGATCACTGAATTCATTACACAAGCTTTTGCTCTTCCTCAAACAACTTTTGCTAACCATTATCAAAATGGGCAGAATGGGTTAGGTGGATTTCTGATCTACCCAGGTAAAGCCAGTCCTATACCTGTATGTTCCACTCCTTTCCTGCCAAAGAAGGAACTTCAGCCAGATATTGTTTTTTAAAGATAGCAAATAAAATGTAGAAAAATAGCAGACTGAAAATTGGAAGAAACACAATCTCAGAATAAAGAAGTTATGACAAGATAGGAAATATGTGTCATTGGAAGTGATGAATTGTTCTTTGTGATGAATTGTTGCTAAAGGGTTAGATAGATAAAGGGAAATTAGGGAAGTCAGCAGGAAAGTTAAGATATGGACCTTCATCAAGAGTATCCCAGATTACAGAGGATAATCACACCTAAGCAAACCTTTAACCTAATGCTGTTAAATATTTTGTTCAAGGATGGGAAAGAAGGATGAAAGAGGATTCTAAAAGCAGCAGCACTAGGCAGGGAAGGCAGAAAGATAGAGAGAAAAATAAAGCTAAAGAATACTCATCTTTTCTTGTTTCTACTCCAAATTATTAATGATAGATTTAAAAGTTGGTTTTCAGATTACTCTAATTGTGTTTCAGAGCACAGATGTCAAAGGACAAAAAGAGGCATTGTGACTTGTCTGGAATGATCTTAAAGATAGAAAAAAGGAAAGAAAAGCAATAGCACAGTGAAAGAAAGATCTATGGGTTAAGGTATTGGGCATACTTTGAGACACTCTGTCCTTCAGTCTGAGTGGATTTTCATGAGTAGTCACAGTCAAGCTCACCGTGTTTGGCCTTTGGTTCCCTGTGTGTCTTTGCAGACTTCTTGAGGAAGGACCAGTCTCTCCTTCCAGAAGTCAGCCTAAATAGGGTGTTAACTCAATAATGACATAGTGGCATAGCTGTAAACCAGGTGTCACTAACAGAAATCAAGACTGCACAGAAATCAATAACAAATCAGTCATTTTTATTACAGGAAAACAGGAAACATCTGAAACAGACTGTCAGGCTTCTAAAAAGTGGCAATTTGTTTTGTAAAGACATTGCTAAAACATTACGGTAATTTTCACCATATAAGGTAAAGAAAAGGAGCAGATACAGGAAAGAATTTTTTTTCCTCTGTAGGAAGCACAATTACCCAAAGAAATTGAGATGATACCAGAAGAAAGTTGAACCCCCCTACCCCCCTCCCTACCCCCCCAAAAATCTAGGAAGAATAATAAAACCCTTGTGCCTAAAAGAATTTTTGTTGTTGTCCCAAGGCAAAGAACTGAGTTCAAATACTTTAACTGTCCTTTGGAATGAGGGATGTTTCAGCACTCCCCAGAGGTTAATCTCACTTTTACCATTTGAGTCGATTCTATGGAATGGCCAAGAAACTATTGACTTGAGTAACTATCCTATTAGGGAAAGCAAAGCTGTTCATGTAGATCACAGTTGAAGCACTGGATAAATTATGATTTAATTATAGCTATTAAATATAAAGTCATGCATGACTAATTGCAGGAATTGCCAGAAAGAATTTTAAAGGGAAGCCAAGGACTTCATAATCCTGGATTTCTAAAAAGTTTTCTGTGGAGTGTGAGTGAAAATACAGCACTACAGATTTGTCTAGACATCACAGGTACATGAGCTAGCACAGTAGTACAAGTTATCTGGGGCCTGGCAGCAGCACAGCTGTTAGCACAGTGCGGTGCCCCTGCATCGGGGCTGATTAACCCAAGGGGAGTACTGCAGTAGCATAACTAAAGCTGCTTCCAGTTCAGGAGATAAGTTGTTTAGCACCCACTCTACCTCTCTGACAATTCAATGAAAGTAATGACCAGCTGAGGTTAGAAATGAAATATGTTCAGGTAGTGAGAAGAAATGTTTGGATAATCTCCTTTAAAGCTAGGTGATCAACCTTTCTGTAGAAGATATCCCAAACAATAGGTGAAATTGTTCAGAGTTGAAAGAGGTATGGTTAGGGAGAGGTTTTTAGCCAAATATGCTCTTACTGATGTGTAAGCATATGCCTCACTTGTTTCTCTCAGGAGACAATGCATGCTGAAGTCTATGCAAAGGAAATTAATCACTGCCAAGGGGTAGACAGTTTACTTTTTTCATTTATTTTTTTTTCTTAGGGGGGGGAGACTTCTGAATACTTCTGAAGCCTTGCCAGTTCTAGACTCAGCTTTACCTTTTTTTTTTTTTTTTTTTTTTAATTTAAACTATGATGAAGTAAAAGAGCACTTTTTCAAATAAGTTAGCTCAAGCTACTCAGCATACTTTAATGGAAAAGTACCATCACTTTTGCTATAGCTCAATCTCTGCTGCTTGCTTCTAGTCAGTTGGGCAAATGAATGAGAAGAGGTTCATTTTTAAATCAGAGAGAACTTTACTGATGTTTCTGTACTGTCCCTTTGCTGGACTAGTACTTATGTTAGTTACCCAGGTTATTTTCAGATGGAACCAGCCTTTAGAGCACTGCCATTGTGGAGATAAGGGAGTGGACTCTGCATCTTAAATAAGAATTCTTAGCATTAAAGGAGATACAAAGGCAGATGAAAGGAGGAATGACTGGACTGTGTTGACTAGATGAAAAAGTAAAGAGAAAAATAGTATCTCTCAAACTGTCTTGTGGAGTTTAAGCATTTAGTTTCCTGCTATTGGTCAAAACGAAGTTTGAGTTTCTTGTCCCTGTGATCCCATTCTGAAAGAACTGAAGGCTTTGATAGTAAAACTCTTTCTGGAATAAGTGTCGAGCTGCAGTTTTTGGTCAATAAAACAAATTAGTTCAGAAACTGCTCTGTTCATGACCAGCATGCATGTGTGGGGTGTGTGTGTATTTATTCGTTTACCTCAATGTGACTCATATTTCATAGCTATGACTATGTTTGCTAAATCCTTCCTTCAAATTTCCCAAAAGGGGAAAAAACTTAGAGGTTTAAAATGAAAGGGCTGCCACAAGTTATTAAAGTAGAGGTGGTTAATGTATATCTGTGGCAACAGAAAAGATTCAGTGAATGGCAGCAGGAGTGAGTGATACAGAAAAACTGACCTGATCAAAAAGAGTAGGGAAAGCAGGTCTGTACTCCTGAGGAAAATTAAAAGAATGGGAGGCCAGCATTTCTAAATGAAGAGTAAGGAAGATGTTACAAGGCTGTTGGGAGTAATGTCAGAGGGAAATCAGAGAGGAGAGTTATGCTATTAAGAAGGTGCTTTTAAAACAAAGGTTTTACAAATACATATTATAAATGTCATATTCTCCTGAGAGAGATAACTGGTATGTATGTGCACACAATTCTAAATAGAAAATGAAAAAAACTGGAAAGATAGAAAACACAGTTGGAGAAAAATGCCACCCCAGATCAGGTTTTCCAACACATCATCACAAAATATCCTGTAACCTTCTAGATTACAATGAAAAAAATAAAATATAAGTAGCTGTGTGAGGGAAATAATCTCTTGAGTCAAGTTTGAGACTTTAGCAACGTGGAAGCTATGGTCATACATTAACTATCATGAGCTATCATGATATATTTCCACAAACCAGAATCAAAATTAATTTCTCTTTTTATACAGAACAAATAGATACAAACTCCATTCAAACCGGCAGACCCATAGCTTTGGGATACTTATGGCAAAGCTGCATGCCAAGAAACACTAGTTGGGGAAACTGCAGGTGTTACTTTTTAGCATGTGTCATCGTTTGGAGCTTGTCTGATGCTAGTTTCCTGGCACCTCATGTATTGGAATTGCTACAACAAAAGATTTGTCCTCAGATATCACTACACTGATTATTTCTCATCACATCATACAGCGCAGAAGAAAAGGGGAATCTTAGGTTTTACTTCTCTTTTTGTTTCCATGGACACGGTTTTCTAATTCTGTAAGGAATCAAAATCCACTGCCTTCATTAACTCTGTTCTTGGAACTAACTTCCCCATCAGTTTTTACTAGTCATTGAAAAAATTTGGGGAAAAAAAAAAAGACAAGAAAAAGAAAACACACGCACAAAAACAACAAAGAAAACAAACACATGGTGGAAAATAAACTCCATTCTAGAATTCCAAGTAAACAGGAAGCTGTAGGTTAAAGCTGAATAGAAAACATCATTTAATAAATTGTATTAGACGGAATTCTATGAGAATGTAACACAACAATGCAATACAAAAGCTCTCTTCTGATTTTTGTTGAAGATAGGTTTTAGACTTTATGGCTTTCTTTTTCTCACTAAGACAGCTTGTTGCATATTATGGGTAATATATGCTTATGCCCCTTGCTTGCCTGGAATCTGTGACAATAAGATAGCTGTGTTTATCAAAAATAATGATGTTCAGGCTTTTTCATCTCGAATGCCTCCTACCTAACACCTTATTAAAGTAACTCTTAGTAATTTCCCATTATTTTACTGTTTCTAAGGGTTACTTCATATGTCAGAAACTATTGCTCCTCATGACAGACTAAACCCATGATAAGTCTGACATTTAAGAAAGCAAATTCTTAGTGTCCAGTTGTGTAACGAGTTGTTGACTAGCCTTGGGTTTGCAGCAGCTACAGAAAGAGCTGGCTAAGGGAAGGATTTGTTCATTGAATGGCAGGGCCAAGTGAACACAATAGGGTCAGGCTCCATCTGCACCATTTGCTGCAGAATTTCCTTCCTTCCCTGCCCTGCGCATCTGCTGGGAGCTGCTGCTTGCCAGCTGCCAGTTCCCCCTGTCCCTTTCTGCCAAAAACATGCAGAGGTAGGTAGGATGTATTGGAAAACTGAGGCCTGGGAAAGAGGAAGAACTGCACTGAGCCAGAAATATCAGGGATCAGGGAGAGGTGAACAAAAAAGTGTGTGATTTGGTGGGCATTGGAGAGCCCAAGCTCACTTTTGCAAGGGGTGTCTTGGCTGAGAACACAGAACAGGAAACAGAAGGATTCAAGAGGAAGGGTTTAGAGAGGGGAGCAAAGAGTAGTTAGAACAAGGACACTAATATCAAGTAACTTTTGAATCCTACAAATCTATTAACAGTGTACTTTCAATTCAGTGCTGCAGTTCAGTGGTAAGAGTAAACTCTAGACTATATTTGAACAGTTTTTATGCTGCATTGCCACTACGGCTTATTTGGCTGCTGGAAGATTTCTTTCTACATAAGGAGACCATAAAGCAGATCCTTAAAGGGACAAAAGAGCAACCAGGTTTGTGGGTAGTGAGCATGCTAAACATATCAGATCTGTAGTATTTGTTTCTTTTTCTGTAAGCTTTATGCACAGGTGTATAAAGTGTGTAATTTCAGTGTCTTCTGAGACTAGTAAATATTTCTAATAGCAAATAAAATGCCTGTTCTCTGTTCTTTTTAAAGTAGATTATACCAAACCTTCTGGAAGTATTTGCTTTTGACAAAGGCACAAGTTGTGGCCCTAAGGTTAATTTTTCTTCAAGTGGCATTGCAGTGCCTGAGAGACTTAGAATGAAACTGGCTCTTGAATTAAAATGATTGCTTCTTCCCATCAAAACATACACTGCAAAATAGCATCAGTCCAGCAAAGCAGAATTCAGTTAATGGAAGGTTGGCCTTGCTCCACAGAGGTGTCCTCCCCTTCTCATTGCATTCCAGATACCCAGGCATTTATTGAGGCTGCTCAGAAGAGCTACTCCTCTTTGAACATACCTTAATCACAGTCTTGTCTAATTGTCAAAACCAGCTTACCATTTTGGAGGCGTGCAGTGCAACACTAGTAAACCTGTCCAATTCATCTAACCTTAAAACTCTGAAATATTGCACTGCAAGAGGCAGATAATATGAGTACCTCTCAAAGCCCTACAAAATGTGACACGCATTTACATTATCTTTGAGCTATCTCCTGAGACAGCAGCCATTCAGTTCTTCCTGGGCAGGAGAGGGCAAACCAGTTGAAATGACTGCAGCAGCTGTACTCATGCCTCCAGCCTGGAGGACCAGAGCTGCTGCTGACTGCTGCACTCTACATGCAACTTTCCCTTCCCCGAATCATCCTGCAAATGCCTATGGAGTCCACAGCCCACAGCTAGGGCAAAAATAATGCTTACACATAGGTTAAGCAGATATTTAGAAGTCCTGATCTGGAACTTACTTGTCTACAAAGTATGAATGAAAATGCAGGTATGTTTAGTGTTCTTAAAAGTACAGGTTCACAGAATTACAGAATTAGAGAATGGTTGAGGTTGGAAAGGACCTCTGGAGGTCATCTGGTCCAACCACCCTTCTCAGTCCAGGTCACCTAGAGCAGGTTGTTCAGGTCAATGTCCAGGTGGCTTTTGAAGATGTCCAAGGATGGAGACTCCGCAACCTCTCCGGGCAGCCTGTCTCAGTGCTCCATCAACTGCACAGTAAAGAAGTGCTTCCTGATGTTCAGGTGAAACCTTCTGTGTTCCAGTTTGTGTCCATTACCTCTTGTCTTGACACTGGGCAATTTGTCATTTCTGTGTGTGTGAGCATATGTGTGCATGCATACAGCAATGTGAATATACAGGGATATTAAACTTACAGCATCCAGTTCATATAATAGTGTCTCCTAACTTTAAGAAACAGAAGTCATAAAAATGTTGTTTGGAATAGACGTTGGAAATGGTTGAGGACTACCTCTCATACAAAATGGCTGTCTATTGCCAACACCAGATCAGGTCAGCCATGGGGTCAGTCTAGCTGAATCCTGAAAATGTCTCGGGATGGAAATTCCACCTTCCCTGTGGGCAGCCTGCTTCAGGGCTGCACAGCCCTTCTTGTGAGAAGTCTTTCCTAATGTTCTACCTTGACTTCCATCCAATGCCTGTGGTATTGTCAAGCAAAACAAATAAATATGAAGTAAAACCTGTGCTCTGGGTTGCATAGGAATCTGTACTTTAGCAGAACTAACACTATCAGGCCAGGTTCTAGAGCTTGCCTGAGCATGTGTTTGTATGCACAAACCAGGCATTAGCCCTCCTACTGGCTGCTCCACAAATGACTGAAATCACTATAAGCGCTCTAATTGTGTATGTGCTACTCTAACCACCAGGGATTTTGAAAAAAATGGGTTTGAAAGTGTGAACATGTCATATCTGTTTCCTTTAAAATGATAATAGTTCCTGGCTTCGGTTTATTGTGCCAAATGCAACAGGAAGCGAACGTCAATAAAGGATTTGTAACTGGATGCAGACATTGCTGAGGTATACAAACATTTATTAGAGGTAGTCATGGTAACTAGAACAATGTATTACACAGACTTAATATGCAATTATTAAAGTGTTCCACTGCTCCAAAGGCAGAAACTTTTGACTGAATTGGCTATTCAAAATCAGTGTCAAATACATTACTGGAAGTGAACTTTTAAAATTTCAAGAAAAGTTAAAACTAGTTGCAGAATTACTTAAGTGCAAGAATCAGTTTATAATTCTCACTTCAGAGAGTGAAAGCTATTTCATTCTTCCTTAGAAAATGATAACCTGAGTTAAAAACCTCACAGGCATGTTATAAAAATATTTCCAGGATCAGATTATCTTGGATTTATAATATTTATCTTCCTTCAAGCCAGAAATTTCTCTCCACTGGGAACAATAGTCTGACTTAAATTTGCTACTTCATTGATTGGTGCATTCAAATTTCACAATGAACTCACATCAACGCTTGCTGTGAAAACTGCCTGCAGATGCAGAACTGGGTGTCTGCTCCTGAACTTCCACCAACAGACTGTACAAATATTTCTGGATAGAAGATTGCTCCTGTGTGACAAATAACGGCACTGTTCTAGTGAGCAAGGTTTAACTAAGTCTCTCTTCTGTGATCAGCAGAACCCTGTCTGTTTGACACAAGAATCTTCTGCAACCTGCTTTTGCCTCTAGTTACAGTTAGGAGGATGACAACCTAATCCCAATCAATCAAAGTAAATTAAAAAGAAAAGTTAAAATTATTTTCTAGAATGTTTGAAAATGTTTTCCCCTTAGCAACATGAGAAATGCTCTGTTTCCTTGCTAAAATTTTATTTTGTTCAGAATCACATATGAATGTTGACTGGGTGCTTAGGAAGTCAAGCTGACAGATTTGTCATTAATCATAGAAAAACAATAACACAAGCATATTCTCTTAGAGGAAAGTCTGCTCTATCCCAATTACACAACCTCACTTTTGTAATATCTTATACAGGTGCTAGAAAAAAAGCGGCCAGTTTTGCATCCCTCCAGCTTAAGACTGCCCTTTTAATTTCTTTAGCCTGTAATTAGACCAATGGATTGTGTGATGTTTGGGTGTGAATGTGCGTGTCAGGACATTACCCTGCAGTTCTCTTCCTCTTTCTTCAGATCTGAACACCAAATTATACACAGCTTCTAGTCTTCAAATGATTCAGATGTTCATGTCCTTATTAGTATCACTATCTCATCCTGCCTTAGAAACAAGTAGATTAGCAGAGCAGGTATATAGCACTCTGCATGTCTCCATGATGATTCACAGGCTTGGTGTCTGTGTTTACTATTGTCGAGTGACACACGAGGGGAAGTCAAGTATTAAAGAAAATTGCATTGAAGTTGAAATTGAGAAGAAAGACTGGTGGAAAATGCTCAAGAATCAGAGTAGGGAAAGGGGACACTATGGATAGAAAGTTTATGCAAAGAGAAGAAGCATCTGGCAGAGAGAGACCTGGAGGACAGTGGCATTGGATGGTGCATGTGATTTAACTTGTGATGGTCTGTGTTGTATCTATAAGTTCTGTGCTTGCAAAGGGCTTTTCAGGGAGGATTTCCTTCCTTCCTTCCTTCCTTCCTTCCTTCCTTCCTTCCTTCCTTCCTTCCTTCCTTCCTTCCTTCCTTCCTTCCTTCCTTCCTTCCTTCCTTCCTTCCTTCCTTCCTTCCTTCCTTCCTTCCTTCCTTCCTTCCTTCCTTCCTTCCTTCCTTCCTTCCTTCCTTCCTTCCTTCCTTCCTCCCTCCCTCCCTCCCTCCCTCCCTCCCTCCCTCCCTCCCTCCCTCCCTCCCTCAGTACATGCCAGTTGTGTGTTTCTTCCAAGCTCTGGTGCTGCTGTCAGCTGATGTCTATGTTACAGCCCTGTCTTCTGAGATCATGGCCACCAAAACATTTATAAGTGATGTCTGCAAAATGAAGTTATCTCCATTTTTTTTTCTGGCTGCAGCCACATAAATATGACTGAATTTCTTTGCCCTCCTTTCTTTCTCATTTGAATGAACAACCTGAGAGCTGAAGGAGAGCTTGACTGTGAGTGGGGGTGTAGGAGACTGACAGACTACCTTTTTGATCAGTGGTAATCAAAAAAACCCTCTGTGATGATTGATATAAATTTGGAGGTTACAATCAAGGCACTGTGCAGCTCGTATTTTGGCATGCAGCTCACCACTTGGGATTTTTTGGTGCTTTTGGTAGTACAGAGTGCACCATGCACTCCATCTTCTGAAAAAACTGTGTGACAAAAGCTGTTTCCAGGTAATGAAAGTGGGTTATTGTTGTATGAAAATATTTCAGATCACAGCAAAAACCTTTCCTGATTAATTCAGGAGAAAATCTGGCCATTTCAAGCTGCGATAAGTTATTGACATCAATTAGAATATATCACCTCTCATTTCTGCTATGATCCATGAATCAACAGTGCAGGAACTAACCGCACCTAAGGGAGCTCCTCTGGGAGAAGCACCACTTATAGCATGTTGGTCAGCATGGCGTCACCCACCTGCTGTGATGCTTTGAAATGCACAGCCTTCTATACAATGACTTTATTTCCCCCAGGCCCCTGGTGTAATTCTACCATGACAGACTAAACTATAGTGGGATTCTCCTAGGCCCAGGAAAAGGAGGTGGGGGACTATAAGAGCAGACCTTAAAGCTAATTTATCACTGTTGTTTTCTGTGGCCCAGAGGAAAAATGAGGGAAAATATTGAATGATCATGAAAGTGCAAAATTGGAAAACGAGATTTAGACCCAGGAAAAAGAAGTTCTGTAGTTATTACTGAAAGAAACTCGAATCTCTCTCCCTGGAGACATTTGGCACTGTCCAGACAACCTGCTGTAGGTGTCCCTGCTTGAGCAAAAAAGTTGGACCAAATGACTTTCAGAGGTCCCCTCCAACTTCAGCCATTCTGTGACTGATTCTGTGATTCTTTGGTTCTGTGAAGCTGAATTACTGCATTTTTAATGGTAGCAGTTGTAAATAACTTTGTTCAGTAGGGCATTATAATGATGCCATTGGCTAATACTACTTGGCTTCTATAAATCTGTGAGAAACACAGAATTGTGTAACAGCTTCTTTAGGGTAAGAAGTGCCTGGCTTCTCTTGCAAGATGAAGGTAAGATGTAAGCAGGCCAATTTGTGGTTAGTATCACCATGCGTATTTGCACCAGACAGTATGAATAGTTACTAATAGCAGTAAAGCAACTGTGTTACATCTGTTGTTAAAAAGTGGCAAATGTTTTGTGATAAAAATAAAATATTTCAAATGAAAAGTAAGTTTTAGTGACATGGTAAACTTGAAATGATGAGTGTTCCCATAGGTTTCTGGTGTTTACTCTGAATGAGATGTGAGTGTTTCGGGTCTGTCTGGTGACAGACACTCATATGCATGCCACACTATAAATGCTGTGGCAAACTATGCATAGATAGACATTTCTAGATAGATAGATGTATTTATATATTTGGGACAGATAGGTAAGTGTGCATATTTATAAATTTAATGGATTACTATGGCTGTACTCCTCAACTATATTGCAGATCAAAATGGGAAATCATCACTGAAACAAGAGAAATGTAGTGCATAAGTCCTCGCTTAAAGCATGTTACAGGAGTATACCTTCTCCTAATCTATACTTAAAAAAGCCAGACCCTTAAATGGGCAATTTCTTGCACATCCAGATAACGCAAAATGACATGTTTATTGTTCATTGCAACCTTTGTCCAATCAGCAGCTACAGTTATGGAGATTGCTTAGTTTACCAACGCTTGGGCATAATGGGCAAAATCCATTCCACATTCCTCATTCTGCCAACAGCCCGATGTCTTTGACTTTTCACTTTGAACAATCACTCCCTGCAAGCCAAGCATGAATTGTTCAGGTTATGATTTCACTCACCTTCATTTTACATTGTTTGCAATTTACAATGAAGAATCAGTCTGAATAGCTTTATGTAGTTTGTTAAATCATTCAGGATTTTACTCCATGTCATTCTGATTACCTAAAGAAAATTTGTATATTTTTGGACTAGCTTTATATAAAAGAAAATAATAGTGCTGAAAGGAAGATATATTTTTGACCAGGAAAAAAAAAAAAAGTGTCTTGTGCATGTGTGATTCACTCTGTGGATATTTATTCATCTATCTGCTTGGACAATATGTGCATAAAAATGTAGTGTAATTCAAATACAGCAGAATGTGCTCAGTCTTTTTTTTAATGATGCAATATAAAAGGATGCACATAGGAGATTTTATAATGAATTTTCTTTTATGTTAAGCTGGGAAGAAATGAAAAACCTGCAATGATTTTTTTTTTTTTTTTTTTAAATGAGAAGATTTTGAATATTTTTAGCCTGCTCTGGAGACCAATAAAGATGTTCTCCAAATTTCTTGTAGTACCTGGCTTTTATGATGACCCAAATTAATCCTCCAAAACCTGCCAGTATACCTCTTAGATGTAAAACAAAGAGCCACTCAGTGATTACCTTCTGATTTCAATTGGAGTGTAGGAGGATGCTAATTAAACCCCCAGATTGCCATCCTGTTGTGTGGAGGTCAAGTGACCTGGGCGAGCACTAACAGTGACAGGGTAAATCCCTTAGTCCCCACAAGGCTGTCTCTGGTGGCCTTGGCAGTAGCATCCCTGAGTCCACTTTCTTCCTAGGCACCTGGGCCATCCAGGCCTGGGAGATACAGACCCAGAGAGGCCCCAGCTGCACCTCCCTTAGAGCACAAGTGAAGCAGCTGTTTTTATGTTTTAAAGGAAAATTTGGGGGACTGAAGGAGAAAAAGGAGCTGAGGACTGTGGTGAGGTTTCAGCTGTCGTGGAGTAGAGAGACTGATGTCCCAGCTCTCTCCTTCCTAGGGTAGAGCTTTCAGTGCGAGCATGTGAGATAAGCAATCTTCATCTCACACTTCTGCACGGAGATAGACAAAAGATTTTATTTATTTATTTATTTATTTTTCCAAACTCTTTAAAAGAAAGCTGTAGGAGAAAAGATATGGGGTCTGGATCCCAAGGAATGGAGTTGCTTGCTGGTAGCTCAGAAGTAGGAACGTAACTTCTGAAAAGGGAGTGAGTTGAGACACTCTTCTGTGCAATTTCTAATTGTCTATAGACAATTGTCATTTACTGATCAGAGCTGAGATTCATCTTACTGAATGTCAGCTGCTTAGCAGAGGTAAATGCCGATCTCTGGGTCTGGGATTTCCCTCTGGGGACCAGACATGAAAATTGTAGTGCAGCTACTTCAATACCTGGCTTTATGTGCCATTGCACCTTATGAGTTACATCCTATAGGTATTTAGCTATGGTTCTCAGCTAAAGATAAAATAAAATATTTTATTTTTATTAATAAAAATATAAAGGATCTGGCTTCAGTCCTGGCTCTCCCTTTTCTTTTGTTTACTTGTAAATGGTTATGAATCCTTATATACAGGATATTCCAGAGGTTCATGACCCACCTTTAGAAAATAATGGTTAAATTCTTTTTTTTTTCTAAATTTGAAATTCTCTGCGATGATGGTGTCATGCCTAGAGGTACACTGCCATGGCTGTAGAACAAAAAGTGTACACATGAGTTCTGTAGCCAATTGCAAAGACACAACAGAGTTCATCTTTCAGTACTTCCAACAAATGTTTCAAAGATGGCCTTAGTCTGCTGCTTTTGTTGATTACTCTTTGAAAGTTAACTGGTGAAATGTCCACTGAAATCCATTTGCTTTTCTTTATGTTATTGACGGGAACCTTTGTAAACAACACACACAACATGGATAGAATCAGGTCCCAGCAACTAATAGAAGAGCTAACCCTCACAGTGCTGTGCTGAGCTCTTTTTCTGAGAAAGGCACATGCTCTTTGACAGCAGATAGCTTGAATTTGTCAAGTAAACCATTCATTTTACCCTTGTTCCAACCAAGCAGGTGTGTGACGTGCACCAAAGCTGTGAGCAGAAGGGGAACACAATGCGAAAAACATTAGATAATAATTCTTAATATTACAAGAATAATATAGTTGTTATGAGTGCTACAAAACATTAATCTTAGCAGTAAAGCACTAAAAGCTGAAATCCATCTTTGTTTTCTTTTCCTAAGGCACTAAAATAAATGAAGTCGGAGATCTATAGACCCCACAGAGACATGTGACATTTTCATTTCTTTCATCTCCTTTAGAGATAACAACAGCTCCATGAAGGCTCTTTCTGTTGTCTAGTTAAAGCTAATGACTGGTGCTTGATGACATTAAAACCTGCTTCTGCCACTGTTTTGGCTGCTTTGGTGGGTGACTGACAGCTGACCAGGGAGCACGGGAGAAAGGAAAACCCACTGCAACCTGCCTCACCATAAATCTCTGCGCTGAACACCAGCAGCTGCACACCAGGGAGAGAAATTGAAGCTGTGTCCCTGGTCACAGCACCTTCTGCTCTCCAGTCAAGGTGCCAACAGGACCAAGCCTATGTGCACTGCCACAGGCAGGAGAGACTGGATGTGCTCCAACCAGAGGGGAACAAGTGAGTTGGTCATCTGCCTCTGTGCTGGTTTCAGTCTCTTCCAGGGAATGTGAGAAAAGAACTTTGTTTTTCTAGCCACATGATGCTAAAACTTCATAGCAGGGGAGCTGATGAGGTCTCCATAACCTTGACAGAATTCTTCTAAGAATTATTACAAGTGTTATCCTAGCTCCTCCTCTCTGTCCTCCTCTCTGTCTCTGTCTCTGTCTCTGTCTCTGTCTCTGTCTCTTTTTTTTATTTTATTTTTTTATTTTTATTTTTATTTTTTATTTTTTTTAACCTCGAGTGGGGTTGAAAAAAGAGCAATCATTCACACATATCTTTATGGGATATAATTTTCTTACATCTCAATCCTTAGAGATTAGCATGTCACAGGCATCTCTGTTACCTAGCAACTAGGATAAAGCCAAGAAAGAGGCCTAAATATCAAGTCCTTAGGAGCAGTATAAACTCTAATACAGTAAGCTTTAAACTCTGAGGGAGTCTTCCCTTTATTGCTAATGAAGCTATCATGCCTTTTCATAACATAATAAAGAAATTGCCATCTTAATGAACTCTGCTGCTATTGATCCATGTCTAGTTCTGAAGCAGCCCTTGTGCTCTTCAAATGTTTTATCAGTACAGCTTTACACCATAAATCTTTCATGTTAGCCACTGAACATCAAAATTACTTTGGTGACATCTGGCACGATGAAAGTAAACAAGATAATTCCTTATCTAGAGAGGTCTGAAAGAAAATTTCATCTTTGAACAATCCCAGATGTTGTGGCAAGATGCAAACCTGACCTGTACCTTGTATTTTACCTCAAACCTTTCCCTTTCATAAAGGGCAGCACTGTCCTCAGAAACTGCAGAACAGAAGTGGCAGCACAGACCTTTCTTGCTGTGCTCATTCATAAAGATATTCATGGCAGTTAAACAAAATTTCTATTTTATCTGCTCTAGGAGTCATTACATATGGGAAAAGACTGCTCGTTAAAATGGTGATAGGGGCCAAGTCTCTAACAAAACTCCAGAAAAAAAAAATGCAGTTCCCTGGGGACAACAGAACTTGTAGCAGGCATCACAGTAATCTCCCAGTGGGACAAAAATGCCTCTAAATTCGTGTTCCTACAGGCCAAGGATGACCTTCTGATTCAGCTAACTTTCGGTCAGAGCTCATGAGTAACAGTTCTACACAGATGCAATTAAAACCAGAATTTGACCCAAAGACTCTTCTGCACTTGAATTAGTCTGTTTACTCTCTAAGTGCCAGCAAAGCTTGCTGAGAAGGACAGTTGGAAAAACAGTATTTTCTGAGTAAAATAAACAGATATGAAAGAATACTGTGAATTTGACTGTAAACTCCACTGTGCCCTATGTAATCACTTGACTCAGCAGTGCTGTATTTAAACAGTTGAAACCTAATTCTGCTTTGTTCTTTCCTATAATTCCACCATTGTCATTGTTTCCTACTGCTCACATTGTTGCGTGATGGAGTTATGCCTAGTCAAGGATGATTCTGCTTAGATTATGTAATAATTGCTTTAATTTGGCAGCACAAACTGCATATAATCTCTTCAGCATCTGAACTTCTTAAATACATTCTCTTTTTGTATTCTTAAATAGAAATCTATTGTATTCTTATATACAACTCTTTCTGTCTTGCTTTTATTTTACTTTTCTGATTTTCCTTCTGGCTTGAATCAGAAATACAAGAAAGCTCACGACTGTGAATGTAAGGGCCCTGAAAAAAGATGTTATAATTTCTCAGCACTTACTTCAACCTGTCTGGATTTAACTTTCCCCGCTCCCACTAGCATATATTACAGGATTGAAACTGATTTCAGAATGCCAAACTCGGTGATTATTACCTTTTCCTGAAAGCATATTTTCATAAACCAGCCAAGTTTAACAAAGGACTTCAGCTTGAGTGCCTGTAACATGTTAGGCACGGTATTTGATCTTTTGTCTAAGGTATTAGAAATTGGGAATGTCTTGTTCTTAATCCCAGCTCAGAGATATCTTACACACTGCTGAAGCAGTGCCTTAGGCTGGACATGTTCACATGCAGCCATAATCAGGGAATGAGAAGGAAGGGGAGAAGAGATCTGTAGCTACTCATGTTCTACATGAACTGCAATACACATTTAGTTTTAAGCACTGAGAATAGGAGTCTTTTCAATTTTCTCCAATTTCTGTTTATTTCCCTACCAAATCTTCCCTCTTCCATGCAGCCATACGAAGTTAAAATTCATCAATAAATTGTTTGGATATAAGTAGACATTTAAATTCCTTTGAAAAGAAACGGTTTTCACCTTGTTGGACTTATTTAATTTTCTTCTTCTTTCTTCTTCTTCTTCTTCTTCTTCTTCTTCTTCTTCTTCTTCTTCTTCTTCTTCTTCTTCTCTTCTTCTTCTTCTTCTTCTTCTTCTTCTTCTTCTTCTTCTTCCTCTTCCTCTTCCTCTTCCTCTTCCTCTTCCTCTTCCTCTTCTTCCTCTTCTTCTTCTTCTTCTTCTTCTTCTACTTCTTCTTCCTCTTCTTCCCCTTCCCCTTCTTCCCCTTCCCCTTCCCCTTCCCCTTCCTCTTACTCATCCTCATCTTTTTCTTCTTTAATCCCTCTTAGATTGTCTTATTTAGTTTCTTGGGGCACAAGGAAAATAAATGACCCTGTTTTCTTGCACAGAAATGGAAAATAGTTTTCTACAAAATCCTTTGCATCTTTCAGTTCTTTATGTTCTTTCTATTTAACTGTCTTTTCTTAGTCATGTGGCTAGTGCATTTGTTTTACCTGATGATTTAACTGGGAAGTTTTAACTATAACTGGTTTTGGACTTCTCTGTAATAGAAAATTGGTGTGACAGGAATTGGTGGCTTGGGGGCAATGTTTCCAGGCCATTATTCTAAAAATTTTTCATGGGAACATCATTCTGGGAGTTGAAGTTAAGTCCTCCTACAGCTCTGAAACTACTGTCTCACTTTGTGAAGGGAGGGCGGGTTTCCTGCAGATTATAGCTCAGGGTAGAATCCACACTTTTTTCCCCGCATGTATGTAGGAAGTTATGAATCAGCAAGCATAAATCCAGAATGCCTTCTTAAGACTGGCTATTTCTCATCCTTATGAGTCAGTAGCACCTTTTCCATCCAGTTTGACTGTCTCCCCACCTACTCTTATGGAAAATAAAAATAATGTGAAAAAAAAGGAATTTAAATGATTTAATTCAAAACCCCCACAGTACTCCCACACAAAGATTGCCCTTGCCAATTCAGACGTACAATCACACATAAGAAATCTCTGAATAAGGTGAAGACTTGTATACTGTAGTTAGAATAGACTAATTGGCTACTTTGGAGAAGTCTGATGCTGCTACAACAGCCCCATGTGTATTGGCTTTCTCCTGCAGCCTGTCTGTGTCTTTCTCTCCTTTAGTTCTACAGTGAGAACTTTGCCTGTTCTCAGATTTTTTAAATTGTGACAGACAGGACTGAGCAAAATACAGAGCAAGAAGGCTTGAGCAAACTGGAAAAATGGTGAAGCCACATCCCCTAAGCTCCAGAGGCACCAACATCACAGAGGCTGGAGTTGTACCAACACAGAAGCAGTTAGTTACAGTAGGAGATGTGGGGTCTGTGATGTGGGGTCTGCTAGGAAGTGGTGGAATAAGGCATCTGTAACGCCCGTTGCAAACCTACTCAGCATCTCCCCAGATGGATACCATTACCCAATTGTGCTTGATGTAAACAATAATAATGATAATGGATTATTTATGTGACTTGAGAAATACATGCCCAGAACTCCTCCATGCACTGAATGTGGTCAAGAGAAAGCTTTGCCACCAGAGGTACATAAACATATAAACTGTCTGGGGCAGATAAAATGGGGTGGACCACCCAATGTGAGTGCTAGGATGCTTTGGAGTAAGAGTAGCTGCTGTAGATATTATGGTATTTTAAACGAGAACAGAAAGTACTAGAAAGCATAAGGGCAAAAGAAAGAAAACAAAAGTTTCAGGTTTGGTAAGGAGTACATATGGTGCAGTGACAAGGTATGTATTAGTCCAGTATTACATATTAAACTCTTAAAGATTCATCAAAATCATGCTTAAATAAAGAAAAGAAGAAAAAAAATAAATAAAAAAATAAAAAGAGAAATAGAAGACATGCATAATTTATATAAACACAGAAAAAGTTTTAAATTCTTCTACATTTGCTTCTATGGGAAACAAAATAAAGGATCAGTTGGGTGGCAAAACTGAGTATTTGTAAGTTTAAACACAACAAAGTTAAGGTTGTATAAGGATCAAGATGACACTGAATTATTCAATCATTTCTTTTATTCAGGACCCCTGTCCCAAACAGCATGCAGTGCTTTTCTCTAGAAACAGATCAGCAGCATAAGGTGAGAAATCTGCTCTCCTAGATCCCTGCCTCCTTTGTGGACAAAATTAGGTGTGTAGTCAATGAAGCCAAGAACATCAGAAACAGAAAGGATGATTTCATTTTTGAGATTGTTACAGTGTGACCATGGTTGAGATATTCAAACTCTTCCTTGCAGAACGGAATTCTACCCCTGCCTCTGTCAGAGACTTTTCACGTGGTGATATGCCAAGCTTTGACAAGACACCTCCAAACTTTTGTTCCTAGTCTTCTGTGCATCTGTGCGAGCCTGCTGAGCATTCTCAGGTACAGTCAAGGGGAGCTGGAATTCACATCCAGAGTTGTTAAGTAAGCTAAAAAGTCAAGCTGCAGATATCTGAGTGCTCTTTACTGGCAGATAGTCTTTGACCTTAGTCTGAGCCACAACTGTGAAGTAAATAAGGACAAATAAACCTTCTGACCACTTTGCCCCACATGTCAGTGTATGGAAAAGCAACATCTTGTTTCTACAGTGAAGACAGTCATAAAAAAAGCTATGAATTAAGTAATTATAATGTCTTCAAAGACAATTAGTTTAATGCAGTAAATAAGGCTTGGGGGAAATAACTTTAGGAAAAACAAAGTATTGAAAGCTTGCTGATGAAATCGCAATGGTAATTCAGGCAAGGATAGAAGAGATATGTTGTGCAAATAATAGTAATACGCAATCATCTAATTGCTGGCTATCATAATATATATGGTTGCTCAAGCAAATCATCTAGCACTTCTTAACTTTCTAAGTATGTTCTGTTTTCTTTATGTTTTTGGAATATAGCTTTTTGTATTATTTCATAGCTTTTGAAAAAAAAATGGGAGAAAGAAATTCCATCATCTCACATTATATCGACTTCTACAACAAGAAGGTGGACAGATTAGTTCCAGAGGCAGATGTCTGTGGAGTCTCTGTAGTTGACAGAGTATCAGGCACTTAGGGTTTGAAATAGGTAGTTTTATCTGGGAAATTAGCTTTGGGAAGGTTGAAATCTGTACTTTAAAGCTGTTTTTCTGTTGGCAGCAGGGGAAAGGTGTCCTGGGCTTTGGAATGAGGGGTGAACACATCAGCAAAGTCTTTCTATCCTCTGATTTCCAGTCCAAGTCACAGATCCCATTACTGATATCCCTTTCTGCTCTCTCTTTCTTGATTACATGCATAGCTCCTTCTCCTCCTTCTTACTTCTAGCTCCCTTTTTTCAGCTTCCTTCTTCTCATCTAGTCTCAGACTCCCCTTTTCTTCTCCTGTCCTGTGCTCAGACAGTTTTCTCTTCTCTCTGCATCCTGATCTCATGGCCATCCTTCTCTTGGCACTTCCTTCAGTGACTCACATTTGGCGAAGTATTTCAGTACTGTCTATTAAAATAGAAAGTGTCTGGCATTCTTAGGATTTTGAGGCATGGTGAGCTTCACCTGTGCCACTCTTTTGTTAGATGTACTGTGGCAGCTGCCAAGTCTCAGAGTTTCACCTCTGAGCTATTTCAGTGCAACCACTTGAAGTCATGTGTGATTCTGCTCCTCTCAGCTCTGTTCAAGAGGTCTGAAGGGGTACAATCAAAAACTGAGTAACTGAATTGATAGCTATTTCTGAAACATCATGGACATACGTTACAACATTGATCCTACAAAGAGTTATGGAAATACTCATGAGTGCAGATTATACAGCTGTGCATGCGTTTGCATGACTGGGACCTCTGTAGAAAAATCTCCTTAGGACTGCAAAATTTACTTTTTTTTTTTTTTTTCTTCTTCCCTCTCCTCTGTGCAGGCCTAACACATAGTGGAATAAGAAATAAGAAAGTACATAAGAAATGTTATAAATAGATTAATAGGACAAATCAAGATCCATCAGCATCTTTGCTCTTAGCCTTTATGTTTTAGGGGCCTAAATTTTGGCATCTGAGAGACCAAGCTTGCCACATAAAATGTCAGGTTGGAAACTACTGCTATATAAAAGGTGTAAATCTAAACACTCCTGAAAATTTTTAGCCTATGAAAAGAAACATTGGTATCACTGACACTGCGGAGAAGTTTCAGTCTCAGCCAACTCTTGTTAATCATCCCACAATTGTTAGCAATAAGGATTTACTTATATCCCCTTAGAGGAAAAGGGCCTGTTGTATGTACAAGACAATTAAGATTGACTTAATGAAGTGTGCATATCACTCTTTCTCTTGTGAACTGGGTAAGCTCACCTTGGAAGAAATATGATTCCTCTACCTAGTAACAAATCAAAATTTTCTGCTAGCTGTCATGGGAAATAAAATGAGATCCTGTGATATTAGTATGGATGCCACAGTTCTCTTCTAGGGGATGGAAAATGTTAATAATACTAATGTATGTGCTAGCCTGTACCATAAAATAAAACAACTAAACAGTCTTCTTCCTTTAGACAAATACTGTTTAAAAATGGCTGCAGCCACTGTCAAGAATGATTTCTCAGTGAGTCATTCATCACCGTAAAAAATGAGTTTAGCTTACCAAGAAAATGTTTGTTTCCTGTTATAACAAGAATTCAGTATATCAGCAAGAAAATTGAATCATCTCACTTGGCTGTAATGAACATCTGAGTTCTACTGAAATCTTAACTAAGTACAGCAACTTCCAAGTACCTTGGAAAACTAGAAGTGTTGTTTAAGGTGAACAACTGAAGCTATTAACTTCTGAATGAAAAAATGATTTGGTTTAGCCAAAACCAAGCACAAATGCCCACATCAAGAAATCACTAAGTCATGGTCAGGGTAATACACTGGATGGTGTAAAAAAAAAAAAAAAAAAATCCTATGAGGAGCTTACAAGAACCGAACATGATCTCTGCTGTATTCATACCAGGGCTTCTGTAAATGGATGATACCTAAACCTACAGGTTTTGTCCAAATGATGTTAAGGTCTTAGGTATCAAAGCTAACAAAAGAGAAAAAAGGCAATCCCTACACAGAATGCAAGAGGATAAAAATGTAGGAACACAGAGTATCATCAATCTATTGCTGTTTTTTAAAAAGCACTCACTCCTCACTTTTGTAACCCTAAGCACTGCATGAAACTAAACAAACAAACAACACCCAAACATACAAAACACACACACAAAATAAATAAATCTGGGTACTGCTGGAATGTCAATGCCTGACGTTCATTTCTTGTGATGACCTTTTCAGGTGAGCTTGTCAATCAGCAGTGAAAGCAAGAAAAGGACTACATGTGTGAACAACGGTGTCAGGGAGAGAGAACAATTACAGAAATCAAATAAAATCAGAGTGCAGAAGTAGGTGAAAGTGTCTGAAGCAAAATCGACTTTTTCTTACAAGTTTTGTGAGCCAGAGAAATGATCTGAAGGGCATTATTAGAAGAGACAAGAACAGCTGCCTTGAAAAAGATCCCTTGTGTTACCTCCCCACTTTCCAGAGGAGAGATGGTGCTCAGATGTGATAGTACTGTATGGAACATAAGCGTCTGCATAAGGATGAGACAAACAATAGGAAAGAGCAAGCCAGCCTGAGGGACACTTAGGGGTTTGGCAGAAACAGCTTGTCTATGTTGCACTCTAGGATGTCCCCTGAATAGAGTTTGTACTGCACAGTTGGGTGCTTCCAATTGCTTAATGAGCTCAACTGCACACAGCGTATTAAGGCATGTACCGCTGTACTAAACTGAATAATGTAGCTATGTGTTCAAGGGAAAAGAGGGAGTTGGATGCCAAGGGTGTGGTTAGGACCCACTCTGACATGGAAGCAGTGGAGACCAAGGCTCTGCTTATCGATCTGTTTCTTTGCAACTGGATATTAAAAATATTGCCTTTTCTGAACAGACCACAGAACACTTTTAGCAACCCTCACTACTTGTCACTGCGGACCTTCCTTGAAGGGGAGCACTGAGGGCTTGGGGGTATCTGTTCCTTCTCCCTCTGCTGACCCTAGGCTTGGTCCTGGCACTCCTTGTATGTAGCCTTGCCCCATGCTCCAGCCCTGGAGGTTGTGTGCAATCTGACAGCCCATCTGGGGAACATTCCTGCTGGAAGGACAAATCTGGAGGTATTGGAAAGAAAACTATGGAAGCAGAATTGGAGACAGGGATAAGAACAGATCAGCATAGGCAAGACTGTTTGGAAGAGGGAATAAGGGTGGACTTGTAGAGGGATGAACAGAATTGGGAAAATCACAGCAAGTTGGGCAATATGCAGGTGACTAAGAGAAAATGGCTCATTTTTGGTGTTTGCATGAAGGTTATCTCAAACATCATAATATTCCTGTTAAGTCACACCTTGGGAAAGACCAAGAAATTCTCCATTGCTCTACAGCCAGATCTGCAAAATCTCAGTTAAGAGAAGTGTTCCAGACAGCAGAATGACTAATCTCCCTACACCACCTCAAATCTGTCTCATAACCAAGTTCCTCTTTTTGAAGAGTTCTCATCCCACCGCACGGAAGAGCTTGCCCACATCTATGTTTCTTTCTCTGGAACAACAGAAACAGAAACAAGTGATGACAAACTGGACAGAGCCTGACCTAACCATGCAATCATTTGTTCTGTAAACACAAGAGTAAACCTGAATCACTCACATGAACTATGAACCCTTACTCTTCAATATTAGCAAGAGACTATGGACAGAACACTGAGACCACTAACGCTGTTCTGAAAAAAAAAAAAAAAAGTAGCTGTTAATCCAGCTGAAATACTCCACAGTCCAAGTAGTGTCAAGAATCCTTATTTCATTCCAAAAGACCCCAGTTTATTTTCCTTACCCTAACCATCCCTGTCTGGGCAATGTTATTACAGACCAGCAGTTGTCCATCTCCAGTAATAATCAGTCTATCTCAGGGTTTCTTTGTCTTTTCCAGAGTTGTGGTCAGACCAGCATATGACATAACACACTGGATGACAATGTTTTTTGGAAAAGACATGGAGAAGCATTTACATTGGAACAGATAGATGTGCAGGTATATGGTTCATTTCTGTTCTTTTTAACACCCAAAAAAGTAACACCACACAACTTTTCACACGGAAGACATCCATTTTGATTTCCTCAAGAGTGTGTTTTTCACACTGAATGTAAGGTGTGACAGAGGAGGACAGGATAGGGAAGATGTTGTTCTTTGCAAAGGACACTGGAATCTGTACTTCTTATTTAGTCTAGCCAGTGTGTGCTAGTGACTGGTTAAAGAGGTCTCAGGGTTACATCAAACAATTTCAGCTGGGCTCTCTGGGGAAACAGGATTGGAAAATATGAAGGTTTTTGTCATTTTGTTCAATAGATACTGATGGTTGACCTTTTGCATGTCATCTTATTGTTCTGTAATCTACTTTCACATGTCCAAGTAGTAGGCATGGCCAAATATATATATATATATATTTAATCTTATTTAAAGACTTTAAATAGATGTGAATTTGATGCCACCACTATTGCTTTACATGTAAAGTAACGTAAACAGCCCTGCATAAAATTTTGGTAGAATATATGTGATAGTATCTAATAGCAGATACCTGAACTGGTTTTGCATGATCTACAGAAGCAGAATACAAAGGAAAAGAAGAATTTACTTGTCCAGCAAGCCAGCTTGGATCCACAGACTGTCTCACTGTACACAAGTGGCTACATTAGCATACCCTGTTCCAGGCTGTATCATGTGCACTCACTGGCTTCCCCAACACCACTTCAGGGATCTTCATCTGGCACAAAGTCTTTGTATGGTGAGGTGGTCTCAGCAGTCCTCACACCTTTGTCAGGGTAAATGAGGTTGAAATGATGGGGAAGGTTAAAAAGGTTGAGAGTCACTGTTGGATGCTTACAGAGGCCAGCTGGTGCCAAGATCTGTGCTTTAAAGTTTTGATCATTGAAAAATCATAAAGCATGAACACGGCAGCAGTAACATGCTCTTTAGGAGCAATATGTCTGGGTGTACCTTCCTACAACCAGAATATCCAGTTGTGTTATAAAGAAAGTTACATTGCAGATGGTCACAAAAATAAGAGGAAGGAATAATGAGTCTTGATTTTATGGAGTCATTCATACTTTTTTATGGTGCATATATAACCCTCCAAATCTTGAATTATTAAACCACTGCTAGGCAATTGCATTTGGCAGCAAATTAGACATGACTGAAAATACCCACAGTAACCAGCCTATACACAACTTTTCTTAGATCTACACGGTTGTGGACACAGAGCCATGTGCTTTTAGTTCTTATTTCTGATGTGTCATACCAGAGTGTGCTTTACAGTAGTATTATATAAGACCAAATCTAAAGTGAGCTAACAGCACGTGACACTTTAGTTGACTTAACATAACCTGAAAAAATGCCCTAAATTTTTGGGATTATTAAGTAATTGTGGAACTTGCAAGAAGCCAGAACACTTTACATTTTAATAGATGGGTTCTTTGGTAGTGATAAGTTCCTTGGAGAGTGATGTCAATCAAATCCATAATGCATTTCACACTTGCTCAGGATTTAATTGGGACCCTGTGCTTGTTTCTCTGCCCTGTCTTAGCACATACATATACTTGCAGTGGAGAGAGCCTTGCTTTTACTGAAAGGAGGGCAAATGTAAGGCTTTTCTTTCCTTCACTAGAGTTGTATCAACAAAATCTACAGAAACTAATGTGGACAACTCTCTCCATATGATCTCTTTTTTTTTTTTTTTTCCTTTGGGGAGCACAGGATGGGAAGGGACTTCATGGCTTATCTCTTACAGTCCTCCTTATTTTCTGTAACTGTCCAGTCGCACACACTGTAAGGCTTAGCTCTGGGTGACTCTGGGAAGCAAATTCTGCACGGTGCTGTAGAAAAGCCTGCAGAACTTGAGCTCTTGAAGAAGATTGCCTTTTTCTCTGTGGACTTCAGTGAAATGAGAGGAAGCCCATATCTTTCCAGCACCTTTTGTAAATGTTTGGCAGGACAGGAACACTGAGTTTGAAAACTCTTGTTTCTTTTACACCCTATCGTTGAGGCTTCCCGATATGTATTTCTCCGGTGCCAACAATGGGGATCAGAGGGAGCTGATTTACTATTTACTCCCTGCTCCTTCTTTCATGGGAGTAGTCATTGCAAAAATGTTATTTTTTGTCTTTATTGGCTTTGCAGTAGATAGATTTCACACAGTGTAGGTATGAAAACCTATTTTTTGTTCACCAGAAGAGACAATTTTTTGCTAAATTTGCTCCTGAATCTACAAAGCAAGTAAATTGGCAATACTTAAAATGGATTTTCTCAGTCTCTGATGCATTTAAATTTGGGGAAGGGAGGTGCTATTACAAGGATAGATTTGTCACAGATTTGTCCCACATCATTAAAATCCTTTTTGCAAAGCACTGAGAACTTGGAGCCACTGTTAAGGGGTAGGTAGGGAGAAAGAGATGAGAAAAGGCACTTGGTGTCTCAGAGGTAGTTGCTTCAGCTTCATGCATTTAGAAATGTATACATGACCAAAAAGGTGCTTCCCCTCAGCTCATTCTGTCCAGTTGCTAGCAATAAGAATCCAATGCCACAATAAGAATAACTGCAGATATGTTAAATAATGCTATGAGATGATTTAGGAGGCAGACGTGCTACAAAGGAGAGTAGGTTTCCTGCTTGACTTGGAAAAATTTCTCTTCTGACTATGAATGCATTTACTGGTTTAGTCCTTATCATGACATTTTTACGAGAAGGAAAGGAACTGAATATCAACATGTGCCTCAGTACTTTTTGCCTAAATCCTATCTCCTGCCGTAGCAAACCTACAATATTCAGAGAAAGGCTGTCTTCTCCACCTTACAAAACCCAGGATCAAGAATAAGGAGGACTGAATTTCTTTTCTTATCCTTCCAGTCTACCATAGGACCTCTGAAGTACAGCATTAAACACATCAGAAAAGAGATGCAAATAAGTACCACAAATATCCTTCAAAATGGGAGCACACTGGATGCTCACATGCTCCGGTAACAAACATCAAATTTCCATGGGTCATGAGACTGTTCTTTCTTTCCTTTTTTTTTTTTTTTTTCTGTAGCCTGTCTTCTATCTTAACTTTTAAAATGCTTAATAACATTCTGGAGCTTGACAGTGCCTTGATGGAAATTTAACAAAGGAAAGGGCAAGCTATCTCAACCTCAGAATATGCCAGGAGGACTGCACTGCCCCATGATCATCTGGCTTTCTATGAATGTCTTGTATTTCTTTTTTATTGATCTTCATGATCTTTTCTTTGGCTTTACTTTAGGCTTCTCTTTTCCTTCTGGATTTTCTTTGACTTCAGACACACAGTTTAAAAATTCTGTTGCTGTAATCTTTCTATTTTCTTCCTCTTAGAAATTGTGTCTGGCTCTGAATTTCTATTTCTT